>NW_008752182.1:222082-225142 GCF_000715545.1 Opisthorchis viverrini | reverse complement strand
ACAGACGGGGTCACAGGGACCCCATCCTGGAAATTGCTCAACATCAACAACACCAAAACTCTTCGTGATCTCTTTCACGCCTTTCTGCCAAGTCATGTGCTGTCCACCTCACGGTTTGCACTATCCTGGGAGGTGGCACCCTGTTCAAGCGAAGTGTTCATGAAAAACATAGCCACTGTTCTGGATGTGTTCGTTGAGGTCGTGTAGTTAGGTTCGCTACCAGAATGATGGTCACCTAGTATTATCCATCAAATGTACCCTACAGTGCATGCCTGACAAACACACGCACATATGAAGCAAGGTGAACAATAGTCACTCGCTCAGCTGTAACACCCTTTCAGTGCCCAGCTGCCATGCCACATGAAGGAGACTCGAGATAATACTAAGCCAAAATAGGGGCAGCTGAGATCCTGGAACTGGGTTCGAACCACCGACCTTCCGGTCAGTGAGTGAGAGCCCTAATCACTGAGCTATCCCGAGCTCAGAGTGGATTGGTGGTGATCTGACTCCAGTAGGTATGGCCACACCTCTGTGAAGAAACGAAGTCAAGGGGAATGAAGCTCCAGGTTAAAATCAATGCTGTTACTTCAAAGACTAGCAACCAACTGCGACAGGTTTAGTCGGTGGCTAGCTCTGTGCATGGTGCCCTATGCGCCAATGTATCAGACACTGCAGATTAGAGACAATGAGACCGAACACATTCCGGATTCCCAATGATGTTTTTACGCTCTGCTCCGGACTGGCTGATGATCCAGAGAATCGCAGTGGATCACTCCGGTACACAACAACCATACAGATGCAAGTGTTTGTATCAGGAAGGTTAGCTTCCTGAAAGCAACCACTGAATGCCCGAAATCTACCGAGACTCTCAGCTCCGCTAGATGTTGACCAGACAGACAACGCCCCCTCAATATGCAGCGCATCAGAGCCTTGTATCAAACCCAGACAGCGCGAGTCAGCGTTGATCAAGGTCAGACAACGCCCCCGCGATATGCAGCACGTCGCAGCCAGACCGTGTGCGTCAGCATTGGACCGAGTTCAGACAGTGTCCCTCCAATAAATAGCTTGAGACCGTGGTACATTCGCACTCGCACGCAATCACGCTCTCGCACCCACTTTGTTGGAATATAGCTATTGTGTTCCCTTCCGTGAGCCTTTTTCTCTCCGGCATTAGGCACTGGAGCGGGTCAGCAGCAGATACCACAGATTGACGAATCAGCAGATATAACAGTTTGGGTATGGGCTACCTATGTTGTCGGTGAAAACACTGAAAATAAAACAAACCACAGTGCCTCCCTACTGAAGCTTCCCAGAAAAAAACCAGGGCGTGATTTCGGTCCTATTAGAGATCTCGTCATCACAGTGAGGCGTGGTACTTCAGAGTGCGCCAGACATATTTCTACTTACTGAGGATTGAATCTCCATTCTCTAGTATCGTCCGCAGCAAGCATTCCACACCATATTCTTACGGCGTTTCCTTTCTCTCTCCCCGAATCCAGAGAGTTCAAGACTGTGTTCTCAAAGGGGCAAATTTATTCCCCAAAAGGTGAGACACACGCATAGGATAACAGAGTAAAAAAAATACATCTCGGGGACCCCACGGCAAGACTAGAAATGGCTAACTGAAGGACCGATGTACTCGAAATCACATCGCGGAAGAATGGATCCAGCTAGAGTCCCTGTTTCATTCTTGTGCTTTTCGATCAGAGTATTAGCCACCGCGTGATTGCTGCACATGGTCAGCCAGTGATTATACTGGACGATGTTGTCAACGCTAGTCACTCGCTCAACTGTAATACGCTTTCGAACTGTCATGCCACCCGAAGGGAGCACGGGGGTTGCCTAAGCCTAGACAGGGGAAGTCCAGAGGTAGAGGTCGGGTTCGAACCACGCACCTTCGGGGCAGTAAATTCGCACGTAAGCCGTCTCAGTTATGGGCAAGTTAAGAAGAGACCGAAAAGTAAACAAGTAAAACACCCTGACTTTAAAAGACACCGTTTAAACAATCGAATAACTCAATCATAACTTTCGGTTTTTGTTCCATGTCAAACTGATTAGGTGTCCCGTACTTGTTACGATATAATTATACTGAGATATGAAAATCGATTGAAAAATCTGACTGTTGTGTTTCTAAAAAGTTACTGATGGAAGCTATCGTAGTTTAGAAGTAATCTCTTCCGCATCGATTTCATCACCTGTTCTCTCTCTGATGACCCACAAGACATTCGATCTCTCCACCACCAGACCTACAACTGAACCTGAGTTTGGTAAGTTAACTATGGCTGAGTCGCTGGCTGAAATCTCTTCAAGAAGTGCTACAGTGGTGCTCCCTTTTTTTCTGTTTCTATCCAACACTGGATCATGTGACGTGAACCAGGTGGGTGAAGAATAGGGCCTCCGGGCTTATCCGGGACTTGAACGCCGGGAAATCTGACATTCGAGTCGAGTGCATTACCACTAGTTCAAAAGCGTTCGGTAAACCGGTTTATTCGCTGAAGTGTGAACACGTTCACGTGTTCAGACGTGGTAATTCGAGACCATCCAGCCTCTACTGGTGCGAGCACACTTGCCTACATGGAACAGAACGATGGCTCTGCCAGCGGATGTTTGATTTTTTCCTATTAACACCTACAAACCACACAAAAAACAGTCCAATTGTAACACTCTTTCGATGCCTAACCGACTAGCCACCCGAAGGAAGCACGAGGGCTATGATAGTGCCAGGTTGTCCAAGCTCAAATAGGGCAAGTCGGGAGACAGAGGATGGGTTCGAACCATTGACCTTCCGGTCAGTAAATTCGCGCTCTAACCACTTCAGTCATCTTGCTCCCCAGAAACCACACAAGAAAGAATTCACTATCAGTGACATTAAACACATCCAAAAAATTAAGCGGTGTATCTGTTGTTGATTCCGCCTGCGAATCAACGGTGACCAGCGGTAACTTTCCTTGTTTTTTGACTACTCATGAGTAACGTGACTAGCATCTGTTTATTATGACACCGTTTCGTTTCTTTGCTCGTTTTCCCCCTGTTTCGTCCCGGCTTAGGGTCTGCTTATGC
>NW_008752182.1:200515-222031 GCF_000715545.1 Opisthorchis viverrini | reverse complement strand
GGTTGTTTATTTTCTATTATCCATGTATCATGCCTGCCAGATAGCCCCTGCTTAGCTTTGTTTTAAACCGCTGAAACCGCGCAATCCGACCTGTCGCGCGACACGAGCGGCTGCGTCGACACCGACCGAAAGACAGTCCCTCAAATCCCGAACGTACTGACTCCTACGCCGTTACGGCCAACTCATACTGTCAGACTGCCCCGATATGTATGTTTGCACATCGTTTGGTACTTACTTCTTGTTGCCCCTACAGAAATCCGTGCTGTGACAGTGACTGCTTCCCGCTCCTATAGATTGCGTCATTGTTGATTGTACGTTTTCTTAATTCATGATGCTTACTAATTCGTTTTTCTGTAGAACCAGTTCCTGTCAGTCTTCAATATATCATCTACTGCCCCACGTCTGTCTGCTCCTATTGACTACTGGCTACGAACTGCGTATAATCTAATAGTCGCAGTCGTCCTGTGAGATCCTTAACCGTCCGGATCTTACATCTGTGAAAACAGTCATCTGGCTGTTGGTCATGTGTCCAAATATTGACAGCTCGGGTGGATTAAGCGACTGTTTATCAGATGGTAAATGGCGAGATGACTCAGTGGTTAGAGTGCGAATTTACTGACCGGAAGGTCCGTGGTTCGAACCCGACCTCTGCCTCTCGACTTCTCCCGTCTAAGTCTGGGCAACCTGACAGTATCCCAGTCCTGATGCCTCCTTGGGTTAGCATGACAGTTAGGCACCGAAAGGGTGCTGACGCTGAACGAGATGGCAGATGATTTGTCCATCGAGTTTGGCAACCGTTTCGCCAACTTCTTTTCAAGATGCGAGGAGACATCACCAATACGCGCAAATAGATCACACCTCACCCTAGTTCAGCGCGCATATCAACAACTTCCACTCGCATGGTGACGAAGCGTTTGTCGAGCTCGGCGAACGGCTCAACTAACGCATAAAAAATAGCCGCTCATATGCTTAAGCTACCGATCACACTTCGAAACGATCGGTTGTACAACTTTTCGTTCCTAGATATCTAACTACGACTGTCCTTGGGTGAGGAAAAGAAGCTGGACAGATTCCGGTGGATGCCAATGTGCAGAAACAAACCCACAGGGGTGGAACATTCGAAAAGGTTGAGAATCACAATCGTGGTTCGTATGAACTTAAGCGGCAGCCACAGAGATAACTGACATACTTTTCAGTATCAAGAAGCTATCCATCACGAGGAAGAAATATCCAGGTATGACAGAAAAACATAACCAGGAATGATCATTAACTAAAAAAATACTTACGGAGGATGTTGGCTGTTTCGCTTCGTGAGAAGAGGCATCAAACGGCGGAGAAAATTGAACGGAAATCGGAGACGGGGACACTGGAGGACTGTTGATTTGGTTTGCTTCTGGTTTAGACGAAGTCGTGTTGCCTCTTCCAATCGATATAGCCCTAAATCGAGAGCTACCGAGGAACCTCGAACGGTTGTCATGTAGCAAGGGTTTGTTCGCTTTATCCATCAATGAATCTGTCACCGAAGGGATAATGTGATCAATATCTTTTGAGGGTCTGGAAGAATATCTGTTTGGTACATTATGCTCAGTTGTCTGTATTTTCACCAAACCGGTTTTCTTTATGCGACTGTCGTTTGCGCCAAAATTCGAAATTTCAGAAGATCCGTTACACCGAGTGTTGGAATTTCTGCGCAACATCAGCGGAGAAGAAATGCCTTCTTTTATTCCTTTCTTCACAGAGCTTAGAGGAGAATCCTCGCCATCGATCGAATCAATGTTCTCCCAGTACAATTCCCCAGTGAACTCAGAAATTGCGGTCTGTTCTTCGATGTCCCGTTGAACCAGTCTCTCGAGTTCCCACTCGAAGAGGCCTTCATTCAAGTCCTCACAAGGTGCATCGCTAGCAGGAAATGGTGGCCATTCTAGAATGCAGTACAATATACCGTGATAGGTGATGGATTTCAAACGAAAAATGTCTTCCTTCAACTTGTTAGTACAATCTTCGACAAGACGAACGGAAAATCTACTCACCAAGTGGTCGTGATAACCTTCTGAATGAGGTCTCCTCGTCTAAATCGGGGAGAGGTATCCACCGGACAGCTGACGGGGGCAGACTGGAGTTGGAGCCAGAGGCGAGCGATGAGATCCATGGTAGATTGTAAAACCCGGCACGCACCAACGCTTCAGCGTAGACGTGTTTAGGAAGCCGGTCTGGAGCAGACTGAGAGCCCGGAGCGGACAGGAGACACATGAGGCTGTAGATCGATTTCTGTCGGCAATTGGTTAGATAGGTCAGACGCACACGGGACACATAAAGACGACGGCGGGCCTCACAGTAAGTACGCTCATCGGAGTAGGCTGGTTCACGAGCATAGACTTGAACAAGATTTGTGAGACCTACCGATACAACACAAAATAAATCATGTTAAAACATCCCACATATTACTCGGAGAGCTGTCTTGTTCTAGACAAACAACTCATCAGTACAAGGTCCGGACTGGCAGTTATTTTGACGGACGCCGAGGTATAGACAGGACTTGAAATGTTGAATCAGATCTAAAGTGATCAGCGGAGCATCTCTATCGCATCTAGACCGGATACAACACTACCTCCGACCACATACTGCCAGCCTACTGAAATACACAAGGTGGACACACCGAGTTATAGACAGGACTTGAAATGTTAAATCAGATTTATAGTGATCAGCGGAGCATCTCTATCACACCTAGACCGGGTACAACGCTACCTCCGACCACGTACTGCCAACAGAAGGCTGGAAACCCATCAACAAGTGAGGAATCATCGGACACGAGATAAAGACCGCGAAACCGTCCAGTCAGTCTTTACGAGGGAGCTCTTTACTGAGGCTGATGGAGGGCAATCGGTTAATAGCAAACTATTTCTTTACTAAGGGGATGACTTCATGGCTCACAGCATCCCGAACGCTCCTTGCACGAATAGGGGTAAATCTCAGTTCAAGTGAACTTCACTCAACAGAACACCATTTGCTGTTGCTAACGCTCTATTACTTCTCTTCCTAGCATCGCCCACGACCGCCTCCGCAGTCTGGCATACTCTTAAACAACCTGTCATATGGTATTTCCGGGCAATTTTACCTAACTATTGATCTCAAGCAGACACTATCGATCAACGCCGCAAGAAAGAGGGCAGTGACAGCGAGAAAAACATCGCTTTGTCAAGCAGGGATTTGAGCATTCAGCCGGCGGTTTACAGTTCACGCGTAACAAAAACGGTTGCCACATTACGAGATAGCTAGACCCGAGTTTGCAGTATTGAATGTCATTCACTTATGCTATCCTTCCATGATAGTGACTGGTGGACCGTGTCAAACGACAGATGTACCAGCACACAAACAAACACGCAGCTAAATAAAAGTACAGATGCCACCAATCCATATGACGCCATCAGTGAAAAAAGTGCGGTGGTACGTCGTGGTTCAGAGTGTGTCGACGCACTGGTGTATGCACATGGCTGTTCAATTAGAATTTGTCCTATAGTTTGGTTCGCTGATCGGCGCTCTGATTGGTCGGCGTCCAAATCACTTTTAGGTTCGACCCCCTGGACTAGTACCAATTCCCATCGGCTCTACGATTAACCGTCCCACCTGACCAGTCAGTGTGGTGGCGACAGGTTCTGTTCGAAATCAGCCGACAATGTCCATATACCTCTGAGTACGAATATTCGTGAGGAGATTCTGGAAAATGCGGTCATATTCTCAATGAATCCGTCAAAATGCCAGAACGGTATGATGTAGTAGTACTTGATATTGAATGCAAACGTAAAGCCCGAGGGAGTTTAGCATGAAGTGTTTCAGAAAAAACAAGATCTGCTGAGTTCCAGGTCATGTAGAGGGCAAATGAGAAACAAAGTAACCTGATAAGTCTGTTCTAATTACGCCAGGATCTGATGAGTGACCGGTACGTGGGGATGGTGCACCTGCCTGCCGAGGTTTGCTGATCGATGTTCAAGCCTCAATTCTCGAATTACGCTGTAGCTGATGGTGAACAGCACCCAGTTCTTACTATCATAGAAATGAGGACGCCACTAAGATGATAAACATTTTGAATGGAGTCACCAAAATGGTCGCTCTAGAGGCTTTTACTACACTTAGAAAAGCGAAGTAGTGTAACAAAGTGAGAAACTAACCAGAAAATCATGAGCGAACCTAAGCCCAGATAATCGCAATGTAAATAGTGGGCTACCGCTTGTAAGAGGTTAACACAAGGAGTCGTAGATAACTGAGGAATTCTGTGGTCCACTGAAGATTTTTGACGCCTGATCATAGCTACAATTGAAATTAATAAACATTCTTTGATTTCCTGGTTTCGAGTATAACAGTCACGTAGTTGCGCACTGAGCAACCGTTCTCACCAGAGTTCCCACAATACGAACTGTAAAATTCATGCCCAAAATGCATCGAAAAGAGGAATTTCCGGTTTAGCGAAATACACTCATTGACAAACTAATTTGGTCTCACTCACCTGGGACTCAGCTGAATCTCTCGTTTGTGATGTTTCCAGGCAACTGAATGTGCTGCACCTGGCCGCCTCATGTTTCAGTCGCCACGACATTTGAAATACCGTGATGCAAGACTTTATTCTTATCAATTGGCATGGTTAAATGGCACTGAAGCGCAGGTGTTCTGATCTGGTGGTGTTATCCTTATTGATAAGATGACGTTGATGAGCATTAATGCTTGTAATATTGTGAGGTATGTACACTTTTCCAAGAAGATTTTGGCAAGTCCTTGATGGTACAGATGAGTTCAAAAGGTTACATCTCAAATCATTATGCCGTTTACTTAATACAACTTCGACCGTTTCTCCTTAAAGTACTTCCTTTCCGACACAGGAGCAAACAGCGGTTACNAGTATCACAAACGAGAGATTCAGCTGGGTTCCAGATGAGTTTCCCGCAAAACCAAATTCGTATGCAGATGAGTGCACTTCGGTAATTTCGAGCAATTTGGGTTCAAGTAGAACATAAGGTTAACCGAAAACTCTGGAACTGCACCTACCTCATGAGCATCAAGAAGAGCGAAACCGGTCGTGGGCTGTCAAGGAATTTTCAGCAACCTTATGAGTAGTGCATTACGAATTTCTGTTTTTCTGTCTTAGACCTCATGGCAAAATAGTATTTGACCAGGACGCAGGCAGTACAACCAACCACGGACAAATTAACGGAAAAAATTCAGGTTCTTGAATGGTCTAACGACGGTCTTCTCCGGGACAAGACAAACCAGCAAGTGATCAACTAAGTGAACTGATTCAGAAGGGAAAAAGACCACCACATCAACGGACTGGGGGTGATCATGCGACGTTGATATCGTTCACTATGACAACGTGAGCGGCCTGGTCCATCGCCATCCACAGCACAGCATCAACGCTCATTTTTCGCTGCCTACAACCATAATTTATCTGAAAGCATTATTGTGAAGAAACGAGCGAAGCGGATGGGAAAAGGGACTGGTGCTCGCCTGCCACACTCAATCCGACAGTCATCCAGATAATCTAGATAGAAAATGGCAACAAAAACGCCAGTGACAACGATTAGCAGTCATATGAGACAGCGTCTTCAACCATTCAGGCAAAGGGTCGGGCAGAGCCCTATCCTAGAAGACGAGTCGCATCGATAGTATCTAGACTCTCTTTGATACTCTTCCTTCTGAGTACGCGGAAAACTGCACTCGTTTTGGTAAACGGTGATTCCACACAGACAGTATATGACCAAACCAATGCAGCTTTCTGGGCTGGACGCCTTCTTCGATGGAAGTCTCCATCGCACAACTGAACCCTCATTAATACAATATAAATCGTTCAGCTGTAGCACGGCATATGACCAAACCAAGGTAGCTTTCTGCGCAGGACGCATTCTTCAATGAAAGTCCCCATCGCACAACTGAACTCACATTAATACAATATGAATCGTTCAGCTGTAGCACCCTTTCGGTGCCTAACTGCCATGCCACCCTAAGTACCAGGGCTGGGATAATGCCAGGCTACCCAAGCCTAGACAGGGGAAGTCGAGAGGCAGAGGTCGGGTTCGAACCACGGATCTTCCGACCAGTAAATTCGCGTTTTAACCACTTGGGTAATCTCTCTCCCACTTCCTAATCGTCTCGCTACGGATTTTTACTGGCACCAGCTATGGCTCTGAGACGAAGACACGAAGACGTATCATTTCCACTGCTCGAAGAGGCCAAACGTAGAAACTATACAACACAAAAGCCCGTAAAGTCACCTGATACATATGTGCCTTGAGGTTAAAGTGCCGCATTGTCACCATAGGTGTGTCTCAAATTAGCAAACGCGGCCAACCCTCAGAGATTCATGCTCTGATCCCATGTGTCACTGTACAATAGAAATTTTACAGCTTTCAAAATAGGTAAAATGCTATACAACTAGGAGTGTTTCTCCTTGGATTAAACTGATGCTCTGGAACACAACTTCACACCTCGTGGTTGCAAAGCTCTATTCTCGCCTTCTAGCACGAAAAGGATGTCATTTGCGCGTTCCAACTCGAGGAATTTTTCATTAGCATCTGTCTGAACACCGAAGTTTCGAAGACCTTCCAGCGTTCGTCTCATTAGCTCGTCAATCACGAAATTAAATGGGAATGGAGAAAGGATGGGCACCCCTGACGGACACTGCTTTGTGTACGGAAGCTTTTCGAAAGCCCCCCTTATACTGAGGACATGGAGATTGCATTATATTCACAGATCTACGTCTAACTCCATGTCAAACAAAGGAGTTGGACTGAACTGAGTCGAATCCTCCGTAATGAACACAACGGTGCACACAGAATGAAGGTTCTGGAATCCAGCCCAGCAATTTGACTACGCATAGGCCAGCACAAAACATACTAACCTATTCTAAACTCAGACCGCTTTTGACTTCAGAAATACGTGGTATACGTTAGATCGTTCATTCCGACCGAGCGATTCGGCTACCAGATATGGGGACATGACAAATATCGGAACATTGCGTGCATATGCTGCGTGCGTGCGTGCCTAAAAGCGGTGGAGCCGCACGTTGAATCAGGTGTACGTACACCGAAACAGACAGCAAACTGTGGACATACGGTTTGGTGGGTCACTAGACGAGATACAAAGCTCAAAATTCGCGGCCAATGTTGAAAATAGCAACGTCAACGTAACCAATTGGTGTACATATCGATTCCCGGAAAAGTTGAAAAAGTGCAGTCTGCATTTTAGCCGACTGGATGGGCTTGAAGCTACCAGATGTAAACAGCAGATGTTTCTAGATAACAGGTTTGGAGGCAAAACCCATGCCAGAAGATTAAAATACCAAATGTTCCTGTAAAAAAAAACAACAAAGTTTACCCTTGAGTGTACTTCTACCTAGCAACTAGCTAGCAGTGAAAGCTAAATTTCATTGCTGCGGGGACGTTCATCATCATCATCATCATAGTCGACAGCATGACATCACTGTTCAACACCGATGCTTCACTGCAGTGTGAAGGATGTTGCGCATGATCAATATGATTACCACAGTTGAATGCGCCACAAACAAATTGCCGACAGAGGAAACAAACAGCCATTCGACGACGTCGAGGGACATCAAGTTTCATTACTTCGCCGATCTACCGTATTCAGTAGCCCGGGAATGTTATTTAGCCCCTTTTGGAAGTTTACCCTGTAGCACCAATGCAGAACAGGTGGTGTCCGAGTGTAAGAACTAGTGATGGATGTAGTCAGGAGGGGGGAGTAGCTCAGAGGGTCGTATCATTCAGCTGTAGCAATCGTTCGATGCCTAGCTGCCATGTCACCAGAAGAAAGCAAGAGCGATGGGATAACGCCATGTCGCCCAAGACTAGACAGGAGAAGTCGAGAGGAAAAGGTTGGGTTCGAGCCACAGACACTCGAGTCAATAAATTCGCGCCCAAACCACTGAGCCACCTCTTGCGCAGATCAGTGCATGACACGATGGTGAGGTGGCGCAATCGTTCACCGAATAACAGGTTTATTTACTTTTCATAAAGGAAACTACTCACAAGGTTGCTGAAAACTCTTCGACAGCCCACGACCGGTTTCGCCATTCTTGGGGCTCATTAGGTAGGCACAGTCCCCGAGTTTCCGTCAACCTTATGATCTACTTGAACCTAAATTGAACTGTTTTCGAGAAACTCGGGGACTATGCCTACCTGATGAGCCTCAAGAAGGGCAAAACCGGTCGTGGGCTGCCGATGAGTTTTCAGCAACCTTGTGAGTAGTTTCCTTTGTGAAAATATACTGCGATATCTCGAATATCGTGCCAGCTGAATCATGAGGCGGCCTGCGTGCAGCACATTCAGTTGTAGAATATCACAAACGAGAGAATCAGTTGAGTCTCCCGTGAAAACCAAATTGATTTGCAAATGAGTGTATTTCTCGAAGTTTATTTACTGCTTTTCAGTACGTAAAACGATGACCCTTTGGGGCTCCTTTGTACGCCAAGTCAGATGCAAGTACAAATCCGGACAACAACTTGGTGTTTACAGGGTATATCGGCTCGATTCCTCAGTTATGACACTTCAATTGGGTGTGCTGCACAAAGTCCGCCTCATGTTTCACTTGGCACCATGGCCAAGATATCACAATATATTTTCTTAAAAGATCACTGCTCAAACAGTTCTCAGCAACATTATGCGTGAGGTTTCTTCAAGAAAATAAATTCAAACGCTAATTCGTGATGATACTTTTGTTGGTTTCAAAGCAATTTCTGGAGCGGGAAGAATACTGTTGCAAGTAGGTACCAGACGACCATATTATATTGACATTTCCGGAGTTAACTTGGGAAAAATTGAAGAACACTATAAGCGAGAGATTCAGTTGGGACCAGGTGGGTATCCCGTAAAAACCAGATAGGTAGTTGAGGATTTCGTGCAATATGGGTTCAACGTTGATGTGATGAGCTCCAAGAAGGGCGAGTGGAGCCGATGTTGGTCTGCGAAGAATTTTCAGCAACCCTGTGAGTAGTATGTTACGTCCACGCAAAATAATGCGATTCCAACTGGAATGTGAGGCGGCCTGGTGCAACACATTCAGTTGAGAACATCATAAACGAGAGATTTATCTGGGACTCACTATGATGGAACTGTAGCCCGGGTTAAATTATTAGGCGTTGTATTCACAATTTTACCCACGGATGAGTGGATTTTTAATAAACAATCAAGTACTTGGTACACTAACAAGATAGCTCCCGAGTTGAGGTTCAAAGTTACGGATAGGAAGGCCTGCGTGGTTCACAATCAACCCCGACATCTCGAGTGCTTCTACCTAGGCTTGGGAAACCTGGCGGTATCTCAGCCCCCGTGTTACCTTTCGGTGGCATGGAAGCTAGGTACCGAGACAAGATGAAACCTCTTGGTTACCTGCGTTAATGGCAATTCCACCTTGCCATTAGCCCTCCTAAGACAGAATCACCGGAAGTACATAGCATGTTGGAATTTGCGACCACTCTGCATATGGTGAGACGCAATGAAGGATATCAAACGGTTGACTTAGATTGTCAGGAGCTTAGCAAAACATCAAATTTGACTGTGAGAAAGTGACAAACTGAATGAACATTGTTCACATTGGTAGGTTTATGCATTCATCCGGATTAAATCAATGTACCTTGTTTTGTCCGCCTCTCCTTTATCACTTCCTTCGACAACAGCTCCAGTTGAGTGAAGAGACATTCCCTCGTCAGGCTCTCACGTAGACGAGATGGAATAGATTGCGCTGAATTGGTCGCTGGTGGAACTTCACCTGTTGTACAAAGGCAGAAACCAATACGATATCAGAAATAAGTATAGTTGTACAACAGATAAACTGATCAGAATGAAGCCCGAGAATGGTTGAGTTTTGAACTTTCAGTTGCATTTCATTTGGAGAAAACAATAGAAAGAGGAAGCAAAGAACCGCAGAATAAGTCATCATCAAAGTTATCCACCAAGCTCGAAGGTTGTAAGGCTTTGCTGTGCTATCGCCCAATCTTCGAGAATCATCTGTACCCAGCGTTCACAGGAAAACTTACTTAGTAAGCATATAGGCTAACGAAGATATAAGAAGACTAGTGCATACATAGCAAGTAAAACAGTACCATAAATGGATCAGCAATTAAGAGATCAAGTGGTATCCCATGGCCGTTGGAACAACACTTTGAGTACTTGAGTGGGTTTGAGTCAGTGTGATCGCCCAGGGTAATCTGCGTTCTCGGATTGGCTGATTCTGTGAAAAGAGAGCCAATCTGTACGAGTAGATCGTCATAGCAGTTGGGTAAACTTTGACAGAACTCCCTTGATCCTTGAATAATTTTTCGCGGAACATTTGCAAAAGTAGATTTCAAGTCTGTCCCAGAGGTTCACACAGAAGTGCGAAGCGTATTCGGGTCCACAGAGCGACAGGGTGGGATGTACAGAGTGGCTAAACGATATCATTTCTCCGCATTGTAAACACCCTTCTTGGACGTTATGGAACACTCATATGTTAGTACAGAGTGGCAGACATGGATGGAGGTGAACTTGAACAGGCAGGGCAGTTTGCTATAAGATTCGTGTGTTCATTCCGTTTGGTTTCGAAAACAACATCGGAGCGAGAAGGATGACACACATCCGTGAAAGAATTTTGAGAAATAAGAGGTCCATTGCACTCCGTTTATTGTGTCCTTCTAAACTCCAACGAACTGTAACTCTGAATCCATCAAAGACAGTTTCTATGACGCCCTAGGTGCCCTTTTACAACAGGCTAAAAGCTCGGATATAGTTGTGTTTGGTGTGGACATGAATCCCAGGTAGGTAGACTACGGGCATGGGGGGGCGAGAAGGCCTGAATGGTTCGAACGCGAATTTACTGACCGGATGGTCTGTGGTTCGAACCCGACCTCTCGACCTCCCCTGTCTAGGCTTGGGCAACCTGGCATTATCCCAGCCCTCGTGCAACTTTCGGGTGGCATGGCAGTTAGACACCGAAAGGGTGCTACAGCTGGACGAGACTACGCGCTGCTGAGACCCAATTGAGTGGTCGTCTTGGGTGGTGTAGGAGACGCATTGACAACGGAAAGCGTCTACTTCAGATATGTGCCGATCACAGACTGCTCCTTTGCAGTGTCGACTTCCCGAACAGCCGGAATCGCTTGACAACGTGGTGCCCACGAACGAACCAATCCCGAATCCAGATAGACCACATTACCATCAGCTACCAGCAGCGAGGGTTGATCAATACCCGCCGCTCGTCCTAAAACATTAGCGTGGACTCCGACCATGCACACGTACGCTGCTGTTTTTGATTGCGCTTTTCAGGTCTACATATTCCCCGCCCCGTAGCTAAACAAAAAGACCACAACATTTTGACAGGAAATATTCGATGCGGAAGAAGGTAGCATTTGTCAAAAAAACAACGCAACTAGTTTTCCGAGGGAAACAGAAACTCAGTCTGGGCAGCCACAAATCGATCGACCGATACACATTTACCCATTCAACCACGCTCGTTCGGACAAACGGTTTGACCGCACGTTAAAATCGTCCAGCTGTAGCACCCTTTCTGTGCTTAACCGCGATGCCACCCGAAGGAAGCACGGGGGTTAGAATACTGCGAGGTTGCCCAAGCCTAGACAAGGGAAGTCGAGAGGCAGAGGTCAGGTTCGAACCCCAGACCTTCCGGCCAGTAAATTCGCGCTCTAACCCCACGTTACATCATAATGCATGCCGATGACGTGGGTGTAAGTGGCGTAAATGTTTGCCGCAATTGCTTGATGTCACCAGGCGAAAAACACATACACGAACCACATTAGTTTTACATGATTACTATCGTAACAACAACCATAACTTTGTGCTCATTTAACCGTGTGTTTCGTAAATTCATGGGACCGACCGCATCGATCGGATCCAGTGATAAAAAACGTGAAGTTAGCCACAGGTTTCACACACCAACTGTGGCCAGTACGGCTATGCATCACCTCGAGATGCGATTATACCGTCTAGACAACAACACGCCATACCAAGGAGTTCCAGACAAATGCATCTGAAAAAAACAACGCATCAATATGAGCGCGGTGTCTAATCATGTCTAATTAGAATGATGCATACGCTATAGAAAAAATCGTTCAGTTGTCGCACCCCTTCGGTGCCTAACTGACGTGCCACCCGAAGGTTTTACGAGAGCTGGGATACTGCCAGGTTGCCCAAGCCTAGACAGGGGAAGTCGAGAGGCAGAGATCGGGTTCGAACCCCAGACCTTCCGGTCAGTAAATTCGCACTCTAACCACTTGGGCCATCTCGCATGTACTATCGAACATGTTTCCTATGACTACGGATCGGTAATCGTCGGGTGCGTGAGGTAAAAACACAATTTGGAAAACGAGAAAGGGCGTGTAGCAGCTACATTGGTAATTGGAAACTATTCCTCAAATCACGTTGAGAGAGTTTCACAATAATGCGAAAACTTCTCCACAGGGGCGGCTAACAGGATCGATGGGGAACGCACGTCAGAGACAGGTGATCGTTGTATAAGATATTGTAAAACACAGCCTCTTCGCGGAAAAGGCAAAATCACCTTTTGTGATAGCCGAGTTCTTGTTTGGTTATAACGGGAGTATTACCTAGATAAGCCACTACAAATTTACTTGCTGCACCAAAAACGAGTGAACATTTGAAAAAAAACGAGCACATGGGATGAACCTGTGTTCACTCGGTGTCATTATTTCGTCCGTTCCGCGAGACTGGTGTACTTTTTGAGGCGATTAGTAATCCCTGGGGAATAGAGTGGCACAGGTACGCGGGTATCAACAGAGAATCCAACAAACAAAAAGCTACACACCTTGATCGTTAGCGAAGGCGCTGTTCACGTGTTTTGACGCTTGCGAATCCACATCCGTGGACAGTGTTGAAGAAGACGATTGCAACTTGAGTATAAGGTGTTCACCGGGTACTTCCATTAGTCTTTGTTGAGAGCATCCAACGGCTGACTTCAGTATTGGGTTATCGTAGAATGGCTGTTCGGGCGTCGGACTGTTGGGGATCTTGGTCAAATCCGCAGTGGCGAATTGTGCGCGTTTACGGAACAGGTCAAGATCTGCCGACGGATCAGCAGACTTCACAGCAGCCTGAGTGTAGAAATGGGGACGACTTGAAGACGCAGTGACGAGGTGAATGGAATGGAAGTCAGGCGAGTAAACGCGGGAACAATGAACGATAGAAAGCACCACTAAGCTATTTCGAAGTCGACTTTTCAACCGATCCCAACTAATTGACTACTGAAGCCAATGACAACAACAGATTCGGCAAACTGAGCCGCTTCGAACGTTTACATCATCTTCTTTGCCACATCTCGTTCAAACGCATTCTCTTGTCAGCTTGACGAGCGTGTGCAATGCCCATATTGTGGCAAACTATTCAACTTAGCTCGGGCGAATCGGTGAGTATAGACGCCACAAAGGAAACCAACGACCTTGGCGCAAGCTGAAAATGTACAGACCATATGTACGTACAGTTAAAAACAGATCGAGTGCACGTCAGTAGGAAAGGTCGATCACTACCGAGAGGTAATGACGACTGCCCCCGTTTTTTAGGTTAAAATGAGAGAACTGAAGCTTCGAATGAGACAAAAAGCCAGTAGGTAGCCTGCATTTCTTTCTAGATTCGAAAATCTCTCATCATGATATATCTCACGAATCCTTTGAGCTATTGTTTTTCGATCACGTGGTTGTTGATCTGTTGACCGAGCAAACGCTTGGTCATCATATGAGGAGACATCATCAGTGCACCATTGGGGTAGAACTACCTGAACGGAAAAACTTCTGCATAGAAGCTCCAACATTCCATCATTTGTCTAATCAAAGTGTCTTTGGACCTGACAGTTCATTTCACCCGATCTGTAATTCATTTGTTCTCCGGATGACAATATCTCAGTGGATATTTCATTTCAGAGGACCAATTATTGATTAATGCAGAGACGATTCCATGTCAAATTTTCCGAAAAGTGCCCCAAATTACTGCACCCAATGAGGTATGGGACTTCAGAGTAAACAAAAGCTGTCGCACCAGACGATTGGTCAGTTCAGAGAGGTACGTCGTAAACGCAACACGATGTGCCATGAAAGAAAATGGCGAGACATACCGCCAAATCTGATACTGCCGTTTGGAATGACACAACGGACTGATCGAAAAGATTCTTGTAAACGTTCAATCCTTTAACCAATGCGTCTAATCGTTGTCGTTCGAGAATTCGGAGATTCTGTATGGACTGGACAGAAAAGGTGTGCAGAGAAATGTAAGTGAAGTAGGTCATTTGAGCATGTAGAGCGTGGGTGTTGAGACAGTATGAGAGAAATGTTGAAAAGTGAATAAATTTCCTCCGTTTTAAAGTAGTTAATGAAGAGACATTTTCTAGTCTGTTAATGACACTAAAATTAATCACAATTTTGAGGGTGAAATGGGTTTACAACCTCCTTATGAGGGTCCACTCGCAGTTATAAGTCGTTACCCCAGATGAAATGGGTTCAGAAAAACCTGTAGATGCTTGAACAGACAAGTTTTCACTGTCAGACAGAAGCAGCGCCCTACAACTGGAACAGCTCGTAAGTCATGGGAAGCGAGACGGTCTACTCCAAAAACAGCTAATTTCATGTGAAATACGGGACAGTCTGTTAGGAGGAATTCTACACCAAAACCGCCTTACCGCTCCCAATTAGGCGCTGCTACGACCAACAGGCCTAACCCGTACGTGATTGGTCGGGTAGCTTGCCCGTTCAACAACAGGGCGAGGTCCGATTGATCGAAAGTATGGGTCCAACAGCCAATCACGTTCCTGCATGCAATGAATGCCGGGGGCTGGTGACGCGTTTAGGCATCCGGATTTCCAGACTATTGTCGCTGCATACCCCTTAAATAAGACGCACTGTATATGGGTTTTCGATCAGTTTTTGGATGTAAATAGACTTTATGTATCCTCTGGTGACCCTTCCCCCGTAGGCGCTGCTTTATTAACAGCAGACCGAGAGCTTAGCTAAGGTAGTAAAGTACACACTCAACATCATGTCGACAATGTGACGGCACAGTGGTTCCGGATCTAACAAAACTAGACTGATAGACCGAACGACAAGTCAAAACATACAACTGGCAGCAGAGTGGGTTAAGTCAAGTACCTCACACAGTCACTAGGCTTGAACAGAGGATGCTGCGGCGAAGTTTAGAATGTTGAAAGCAGACTAGACCCAATTAGCGATCGACTAATAAAAACAATGCGTCCCCTTTTCATCGCATTCATAAGACAGTTGGCCATGTTTGGTCAGCTCATTGTTCTCAAAAAATAAATGATTGCTTCAATTCCTTCCATTGTGAATTGCTTGAAATTTCCCGAGGCACCAAGTACAAGTCCACAAAACTGTACCGATCCTTTTCGGCTACCTTCTTCAACACACCAAATACTATCCATATTAAATCGAATTCCTCTAAAGCAAAAACCTTCAAAGGTTTCCCCATCGTAGATTTGTCACCTGAACCAATGATGATGATGACGATGAAATCACTCCCAAACCTCCGTGTTCACAGTGACCAACTTTGGACGATATCATCACCGTCTACAGTGGTTCCCTCCTACAATTAGAGAATAACGCTGAGTTCTCAATATAATATGTACTTTGTAGTCTTGGACTTCTCGGGGCACAAGAGTATACTCGGAGTTATCCAGAAGCTTCCGTGCAACAAATGGTCTCTGATAAGGATGTCCATTTTATCCACTCTTATTTAAAATCAAGATCGATGAGCAAATGACGGTTGGGTCTTCGAAACTCTAGCGTCCAAGTAACTGATCACGAAAACCCTGTGGACCTGGAATATGCAGACAATATCATTTTCGTTTTCGAACAGATGTCATTGGTCATTCTTATGAACACCACATCCTCATGCTCTTTGCACTTACCAGGTACGAAAAAACTGTTAAACTGTTCAGCTGTAGCACCCTTTCGGTACCTAGCTGCCATACCACCCGAAGGTTGCACAAGGGCTGGGATGATGCCAGGTTGCCCAAACCTAGACAGGGGAAGTCGAGAGGCAGAAGTCGGGTTCGAACCACGGACCTTCCGGTCAGTAAATTCGCGCTCTAAGCAACTGCACCATCTCGCTCTCTACCAGGTACAAAGAAACATGGCGATCCGTACATTAACTTACTCTGTCACACTGAACTTGGAGCTCATCAACTGGCAATTGAAGCTCTCCACAACCAGGAGCGCCTCACCTTAGGCGTGCTCAGTTACTGCAAAGCGCATGCTAGAGCGAAGGATGGCCTCGATTAGTTCATCGAATAAGACCTGCGCCCATTCCCCCTCTTCGAAGACGAGAATGATGTTGTTGACAAGATTTCCTTCGGCAGCTATTTGAACACCAGGGTTCTAAAGACCTTCCATTGTTCGTCTTAGTATCTCGTCGATCACGAGAGTAAATAGGAATGGAGAGAGCAGGCGTTCTGGTCGGACACCAAGTTGTATTCGGGGTCATTTAGGAAGCTCAGTGTACGCTCTTACATACCCGAAAATCTGATAATACGAAGAATGTATTACATTTGAAGATTTATGGGGCATACATTGCTGATTAAGCGCAATAAAGGAAAACAGACTGGTCAGCACAGTGAAGTGTGCCTTGCTGGAGCCCATCCGGTCAACCTGTCTTCCACCCCGATGACCTTTCTTAATCCGATTTCAGTTGTCTACCAAGCGGACACAGACCGGATAAAACAATCTCGAAGACTACTATTCGGAGGCTTCTGACCTGTTGTGCACGACTGTTTGTTTTTGTCCACTCATCGCGGTCTTGACGGAGGAATATCGACCGCTCGACAGTCATGTTAAAGTGAGCTTGTCTACTGCTTGTTTACATCAAAAATTACCTTCAACGGGTGGCTTCAGTTTGTCTTTTCTCGAACGAGGAAGGTCGTCAGAGAGACAAAGCGCATGGAAGTCCTTGTCTAACGACCCCCTCGGGCGTATTACATAGAACAGAAGTCGAGTTGATAGGACACGTAGTTCTGAGGATATTCATACCTACTGTGGTCTTCCAGTCAGGGGGGGAATGATCCAGGTCGAACGACAGGTGAACTATCTCGAAAATCGAAGAAGTACACTCATGTCAGTAAAGTATTTCGGGACAAAAGGATTCAGGTTATTCGGTCCTGACCAGCAGTGAAGATTGAATCCATCCAAATGTATGTAAGCGTGTTGCGGTTTGAAACGTAACAGAATATTTACATTCATAGTAGTGTACTGACTGTATCTGGTTTCGAGAGCTACAGTTCTCGAAGAGTCATCCCCAGTCAATTCGCTGTACGTATGCAAGACCAGTGGGGCGAAAACTGATTGGCGCTTCGATCTACGTGCGTGTGACCAGATGCTTAGGGCTTGAGCCGGATAACTCTGGCGAGGCTCGCAGGATTTTAACCTTCATCCTTTCATATGTGTATACCTGTCACAGAAATCGTTGTAATGTCCCGGAGCACCACTTTTTTGTCGTGCGTTTGAAGGTTTTTGGTGTTTTTACCACGTACTATCCTCTAATGCAAGCTGTCCACACACGAGTCCATCGGGAAGGTGATGATGCCGGATTATTTGGAAAAAAACGACTGCGGGGCCACAAACATTTCGTCAGATTGGTGCTGCGGAAGCACGCATGAAGCACACATGAAGAACGTGAGGGACAGACTCGCCCCATGCAAGTAGGAAGCCGATCCAAAGTCTGATAGGTGCGAGAACGACCTATATCGAATCTGTGAAAAGTCCGTGAATGAATCTTGCGAGTCGGTTGAGGACAGATTTGCTGGCAAAGTCCGATCGAGAAGAACAGAACCAAAAGAATTCAGGGGAGAATGGAATGAAACATCAGTCCGCTCAACATTCAGGGCATATCATAAAGTAGTCATGCGTTCCACTCCAGATCGTGCACCTCAGCCATCAAAGGGGTTGACTCTGCTGATCAGCATTCCTCCACAAACTTTGCTGAGAAGACATTTGATAACAGACACAAATCAAGTACCTGACAGTCGCCAAATTCGTAAGCGGTCTTCAGTCGAGAGGACAAAGGAGCACCGCTGGCCATGGAAATCAGGAATGCGTGTCAACCACAACATGGTCCATAACCATTCGTCTAGAGCAGCCTTTCGGGCAACCAATCAATCTGTGATCAGGAAACCTTGGAGGCCAGGAGAACTACGACTGTGGCAGGATGTTTCAAACCAGATGACTTGTGTTCTACGATACGGCATTCCCTCGCTAGATCTAGTTGGCTAGGACATTAATTCATAACGTTTGGACAGAGTATGACATTTTTATGTTAAATTTCGTCCTGTAAGATAAGCTAATATTTGGTGAACATCCGAGACGAAGCTACTTCATTCTTACTGGGAATTTTCATCAATGGACTTTGATGAAACCCCCGAGAGTTTTGAACCCGCAACCTGTCGGTGTGAACATTTAACCGTTAGACCATGAGCGGCCAACCAGCCATGTGACTACCATCTGAGGAGCCAGTCAACACGTGTGACCAGGGGATGTAGTTAAAGGATGAGTGGCGCCATGTTCTGTCCAAGTGAGACCCAATCAGAATGCTTCTAGGTCGTTCGTGATCGAACGGGCTCCAGACGCCCGGGAATGTCGTGAGATGCGCACTATGACGATGATTCCCAGTAAGAATGAAACAACTGTACAATGCTTCTCGGCTTTTCAGCATAGTTTGGCTTCACTTACAGCACGAAGCCTCAACTGAAAATCACCAAATCTCCTCACACTACCAACAGAGTAAGGCGTGTTATTGGCACAAGAACAGCCAGACCACGAATCGAACGTGAGGGCCTTAAAATACACAGAATATTGATCGGCGGATGATTCCGGTTGCTAGAACTAAGCTAGACGAGCCAATACGAAAAGGTCTGTCGGACGAAACGTGAATTGACTAAAGCAGCACAAATTCTGACGACCAAAATAGGAGATTCAGTTGAGTCTCTCGTGAAAACCGACTTGATTTGCGAATGAGTGTATTTTTCGAAAACAGTCCAATTTGGGTTCAAGTAGATCCTAAGGTTAACGGAAACTCGGGGACTGCGCCTACCTGATGAGCCCCAAAAAGGGCGAAACCGGTTATGGGTTGTCGAGGAGTTTTCAGCAACCTTGTGAGTAGTTTCCTCTATGAAAAGAAACTAGTTCTTTAGCCGATTCCGGTGCACACCGTGATCTTCGGTCACCAGTAGCACTGATTAGTATAGAATGCCGGCTTGATTGGGCCAGCAAATCTACAGGTAGGCTAAATAGAAATCAGTCCACGATTCATTGACACAAGACGCCTTCAGAGGCAGCCTCGAATGTTCTATTTTGATGATACCTTGTCCATGTGGAAAGGGGCCCACAGTAGTTGTTTCGACGCCGACGGAGTCCTATTTCCAAAACTGAGTCTTGGTGAAAACCTACCGAAGAGCGCTATTCAAGCTTTACCGAAAGAAGAACTCTCGTCTCCATAACACCTGCGCATCTATCCCACAACGCTAACGCCCAAACCAGGCAAGTTCCCAGTACCAAGCAGGTTATTTCTACGGTGACCAGCATTCCATGATTGAACAGGAAACACAAACTAACGAATGGGAATACCAGAAATACCTTCAACAACGTGGTGTGCCACTCAACGCGACAGTCTTCCGTGGCCATGCACAACTTGTACTGATCGACCAATGTGGCAAGACAAACAGCCTTGGTCTAAAAGGACAGGAAAACAGAGTTGTGTGGTATGCACGCCATATCATACGGAGTCATGTGAGAAATATGCAATCAATAGTCGAAACTACGTGAGCAATCATTGAAAAAGAATGTTTGCGCGATCGGGACTGGTCCATGAATGATAGTGCGCTATGTCTATGAAAAATCCCTTTTGATTGTTCGCTATTAACAAGAAACTGCAAATTTTCAAATAAGGGAAACTAAACCATTGCGTCAAATGACGCGCCCAACAACAAACAAGGTTCTATCTGTAATGCACTACTCATAAGGTCGCTGAAAATTCGTCGACAGCCCACGACCGGTTTCGACCTTCTCATCAGGTGGTCGCAGTCCCGGAGTTTCCGTCAACCTTATGTTCTACTTGAAACCAAATTGCACGAAATTAGCGAATATGCACTCATTTGCAAACTAATTTGGTTTTCCGACTACGTTTTCTATTCTAACAACCTTCTCTGTAACCATGTTTTCGCTGATACAGTCTAATTATCTTAAAAGGTATGCTTGAAAGAATCAAATCGTTCAGCTGTAAAACCCTTTCGGCGCCGAACTGCCATGCCACTCGAAAGAAACACGAGGACTGAGATACTGCCAAGTTGCCCAAGCTCGGGCAGGAGCAGTCGAGATGCAGAGGTCCGGTTCGAACCATAGACCTTCCGGTCAGTAAATTCGCGCTCTGACCAATGAGCCATCTCGCCCCTTCAGCGAATGGCCAAATCGCTAATTATAACTGTACATAACCGCTAGTCATAGTGTCAGTTTGTTGACGGGCGTAGTTTGAGACCCATGTCGAAGTTACCATGTGATCATGCAATTTAAACTACCTGACTGAAAAATGAGTGGCCTTATGTCCTGTCTAATTGCTAGTTGGTAAAACTGCTGGCCGGTCGTTAGCGACCGAACAGTTTAGTAATTAACTAATATCCAGAATGTTGCGAGTTCGGGTTTCCCTAGAGTCGTGAGGTGCGCACAGCTGATAATTCTCAACAAGGATTGAAAGCTTGAAATTCAAGCCAATACAGCGCTTCTGGCCTTGGGAGTGAGTACAACTCACAAGTTGGGAGTACATTTAGCTGTCAAGGACGCTGAAAATTGAAAAGGAGTTTTCTTATTCCTCTTTAAATTGGTTTACATTTTGTTGAATTTATCAAAGTATTGCTTATGTCTAGTTCATTGAACGGTTGCCTGGGAACAAGTTTTATAAGCGATATTTAATTGGGCACGAAGAGACTAAAATCGAGAGTGAGGGGGGCAGTGTAGAAATAGGGCTGGTGAGCGAAGCGCAACAGTGGAGAAAATTCCAGCTTGTCCGGATCGAAGACGGATATCTACTTGAGGAATATCCACGTCGAGGGTATATCTCAAAAGTAAAGCATACGAGGCACCCAGTTCCAGAACTAAGCAGATTTGCCATTGACTCCAAAGCTTGGTTGGCTGTTGGTCCCATACTCTCCCGTTTTCCGGTGATCAATTCTGTGGTAGCTGGGACCAATATGCCCATGGTAGACGGTTTATAGCTGATAAATTGAATTGATTGAGGCAGTAAATGATGCAGGACTTTAATACACTCATTTGCAAACAAATTTAGTTTTGTGAGAGACTCACCCGGAACCCAGCTGAATCTCTCGGTTTTGATGGGTTCCGGACCCGGAACCCAGCTGAATCTCTCGGTTTTGATGGGTTCCGGGTGAGTCTCTCACAAAACCAAATTTGTTTGCCAATTTCGTGATATTCGGGTTCAAGTAGAATATACGGTTGACGGGAAC
>NW_008752182.1:200009-200490 GCF_000715545.1 Opisthorchis viverrini | reverse complement strand
GTTCTTTCAGCAATTTTATGAGTAGTGCATTACAAAGATGTAGGGCTGTGTTCGGGACCTCGAATAAATGGATCAGTCCACAGGACAGTGTTTGATAGTGTCTTATTGGAAGGTAGAGACCCGAGCCAATGTGATCAGGAGCCGGCCTAGCTTGAAAGAACATGGAGTAAGACACCGATGGCTAGAAATGTCACACAGAATGTTTAGAGCTACGCGAAGCTCTTGGCGGAGTGTCGTTGTTTTCCAACCGATCAACCGTTAGACAATTCGAGTAGGGCCCCTTCTTGCACAAGAATAAGGTATCACTGATTCCATAAATGTGACTATGATGATCGCCTGGGGGAGAGTGTCGTTGCCAACCGATCAACCGTTAGACAATTCGAGTAGGGCCCCTTCTTGCACAAGAATAAGGTATCACTGATTCCATAAATGTGAGTGACATGATCGCCTGGGGGAAGAATCTCACTACCGTCACGCTCTT
>NW_008752182.1:180290-198121 GCF_000715545.1 Opisthorchis viverrini | reverse complement strand
GAAGCAAGCACAGTGATTGAGTTAACCGCCCCGTCAGTCTCCACTCGCTTCCGGCTACGCACATCTGGCGATCCAGAGGCTGCTGCGGTGGGATGTGCAGGGGTTGGTATTGTGCTAAGTCACCGGGCGGAAGTATCCTTACTTGACTGGATGCAGGCAACTCGGAATGATTGTGTTAAGCTAGCACTAAGTCCCTTCCCCGTCCACCTTCATTCTTTTCTTTATAATAAGGCTTTCAAATAAGTCATGGTTGTACGGCAGTGAAGTATCGGTGTTAAACACTGATGTCATGCTGTCGATGATGATGATGTTCAAACGAGAGTAACATGAATACAACCTTCTATGTAAGCGAGCTACTCAAACTGTACACCAGGTTATGTCCGGATGGGAGTACTGACTGGCGCCAGAAAGGAGATAAACAAGGCCAACTAAACCCGAAGGTGTATGATGGATAAGCAAAACTCACGGGTTTCCGCGACTTGTTCAAGCTCTCAACAAGTTGTGTCCACGGCTGCAACAAGCCATCGACTAGACCGGAAGCGAATTGCTGATGCAGTGTGGCTTCGGTTTCCAAGGCACTAGCTACGCGCAAGAAGGAATTGTGTACGGACCTTTAAAGTAGGAAATGTCGGAAGGAAGTGAGGGTACAGAGTGGGAATACGGGAACCTTGGATGAGTTAGTCTTCAGTAAAGGATAAACATTCGTCTGGTCGTCACTCGGTTGGGGACAGATACTGGCGATTCTAGTGAGCTACGTTTCCTTGTCCATCCGGGTTCTTGTGTATTTATCCATTCCATTATCAAATCCACTTGAGTGGCTCCCGTGTGGCTACTTCGTACCCCATGTGACCTTAGTCTGCACCTGGCTACAGTGATTAGACTCGGTCAATGTGCGCTAGTTGTTACCTAACTGATAACCGCTTCGCTTCACATATTCTGAACATAGCTAGGCACTACAAAGCGTCAACGAATCAGCCGTCAAACTTTACAGCCCGTCATCTATTTGGTCCCTGTTTTTAATACTATCAACCTCTCCTTAGTAAAACCGGAAAGTTGATATCGTTCGATTTTTCAACAGAGACCCCTCCAAAGGCCACACTCCTGAAGAGTACATAGCAGTGCGACCCGCCGAGCATCAGCTCAGAAGAAAAGACTAACACTATATTCCATAAAAACAATAACAGTTCACGTGGTGGGTAAAATAGGCGGTTGCCGACAAAGAAGATCAAAGATTCACCAGCAGACGCATCGGTGGAATAACAGCTTCCCTTGACACACAGGTCGGATCACACTACTTATGTCACTAATGAAATTTTGCTCACCGTGTTACTGATTTCAACTACTTCAGGTTTCATCAAGTGAGCAGTCACCAAACTCTAGCCGACCTTATTCCGTACTTGAATATCAGAACACAGATAAACACCCAGTTATAAAGTAAGATGGTGTAAGCGAAGGATCCAACATAATAGAAGCTAAAGCTTGCGCTACCACTGAAAGGAGGAGGGTCGTCGCTGCGAAGCCGTTTATAAGGAAACACCAACTGAACAGTTACAGACCATTGGATAGGGAAGCAAAACTTTCATATGTACCTTGTTTACAAAAACTGAATATCCATCTCTCCCTTGAACGCGTCTTCCTGAACTTTTCTAGATATTTATTGAATGTTACTCGATTGCAAGCAAAAGCTACAAAGCGACTCCACAAATTCCGTAACAGATCTCACTTTTCAAGAGACGCGAAGCGGATTTACGAGAAAACGTACTACTCGCATGCCCCATCAGTAGTATCCACCGTTACACCAGTAATCTTCATTTGTTGTCCCCCGCATTTCACACAAGTTAGGCGGTGAAACGACAAGAAAGTTAGCAGGATTCACACTGGGCCATCAAGTTTTACAACCCAGTCTAATAAACCAATCAAAGCAATGCATGGTTGCATTACCGGTTGTTTTTCGATAACAGCATTATCCTGTTAGTAATGAGTAGGCTTAGTCTATCTACTTAAACGCACACGAACGATGCTGCGTATTCTCAGTATACCTCGATGGTCTACATGACACTTGGAATCAAACGGAACAAGTGTATAAGCTGATCAGAAATACCCACGATGGTGGGTGTATGGTCCACCCGTTGCACCTACCTCTTGTGGCTAAACTTCGGTCCACACTTTTAGAAAAGCCACACTAGAGTACTTTAGGGAATACAATGAGAATCGGTTGACTACGCACCCCTTCACCTCGGTTTGAGGTAGACCAGTCCAGAAGTAGTCACACCATGCAAAACGAGCGAGAGTGAACTGGCAGTGAAGCAGAAATCTCTCACGAATATGTAGCCTGAGAGGTTTCTCGAGAGATAAGAGTTGAAAATATCCCCCGGTCTGTGAACGGAAGCGTTAACATTCTGACCTTTTAACTTTACAGCGTATCCCAGTCAATCAAACCTTTGTTGACTTGTCGAGGAAATTCGCATCGACCCTACACAGCACCAAGATTCCTGTTGCTCCATCTCAGTGGAAGCTTCGGGATAGCACCAAGAAACTGAGGGTCGTGTCGCGCGCTTAAATGTCGAGTGTGGCAGAATTCATTATTTATATATGCCGAGTTGTACTCGACCATGATCACCTCAACAACACGCCAGTTGTAGGAAAATGGATTCTCCAACGTCTGAGAAGTGCAGTGAGGATCGTCCAGAAGGAGCAGAAGACAGCAAACTCAGAGCGCTGAAATAAGGCTATTCGGGTAACAAGTACTCAAGTAGCACATAAGGTTGACGGAAACCCAGGGACTGCGCCTACCTGATGAGCCCCAAAAAGGGCGAAACCGGTCGTGGGCTGTCGATGGATTTTCAGCAACCTTGTGAGTAGTACATTACAAACGATTACCCCTGTTTCAAATCGATGGATTTCAGCAACCTTGTGAGTAGTACATTACAAACGATTACCCCTGTTTCAAATTACAGAATGGTTGATATTCATTCCCACATTGTCGATCACCCCTTTTGATCGATCACCGCAACACTTGCTCGAATCCATAAGCTTGCTTTCTCGGGGCTGGAGTACCCCTTTTAACCCTATAATGATCAGAAAAATCGATCTCTATGATAATTGCAGTATAATTTGACTGCATCCGCACTGTGAACATGCTGACTTAATGACTCAAGTTCCAAAAAAGCATTACAAAATAGTGAAAGTAGATAGCATTAGCCCGACATAATCGGGCCCTAAATTGATATGATTATTCCAAATCAATGCCAGTGGACAATACTGGAACGAAATGACCGACAACACAAAAAAACCAAGGAGAACACACATGGAATTACCAGTGGATGCATTTCGGTTTCAAAGATGGATTTCGGGCAACAATGACGACTCGGTCGTCCTAATCGTAAGGGTTTCGAAAACCGCCCCTTTTGACATAGCGGGAGGCTTCCAGAATGGACTGTGTTTGGTCCGCTCGCACGCGAGAAACCGCAAGACCCAATCAGGCACCGCACACGTGACGACCGCATGACTCATGTTTGTCTATTATCTAGGACAGTTTAGCACTGTCTGCAATGCTAAGTCAGCCGAGTGGTATGCGACACAGAGCGATATTCCATACGGAGTATGGATAGCGCATAATACTGAACAGTACTATACGGTGCTATGCTGAACACAATGAAGGTAAGGTATCTGCGCCAAACTTGTTTTTTTTTCGTAATGACCGGAAAGCGGGTTAAAAGAGGCCGCTATGATGCATACTGGGACACAACTGTATAGGTCGAGGTTCCAGAAACCCTTTATGAACGACAGATGTGCTGGAACTTTTGCAACAAGCTATCCAGCTCGCTTAGCCAAATGAAGGAGAATCGCTCGTTCAAACAACACGAAAGCCTCATCAATGACTGGTGATTTTTGAAGACCTCATGGGCCTTTTCACACAATAGTATAAAAACGTAAAGATTCAACTGACATATTCATTCGCATACCGATTTGGTTTTGACGAGAATCTCATCCGGAATCCAGCCGAATCTCTCGATTTTTCACTATGTTCTCGAGAAGGCTGAAAACGGTCGTGCGCTGTCAAAGAGTTTTCAGCAACTTTATGGGTAGTGATTTACGTCCTTAGGACGGATGCTATGTGATGAATGACACTTGGGTAGTACTGCGTTGTTGAACCCTTAGGCTTAGGGTTTGTGAAGGTAACGTCACAACCAGGGTCAGGGCAGTCTAAGCATCATTCCCTTGACATAAAATGCACCAGAAAGTTCCGCGTATGTACTTCATATCAATAATTTACACACCGATGACCGACTGAAAACCCGGCCCAATTTTGAAACAGGTGCTGATCGTGGGTGTATTTTTTCAAGCCTAATGTCGAGGTCAAACGATGGAATACAAACACACAGGAAAAAATCGAAAAATCGTTTAGCTGTAGCACCCTTTGGGCACCTGTCATGCCACCAAAAGGAAGCACGAGGGTTGGGATACTGCCAGGTCACCCAAGCCCAGAGAGGGGAAGTCGAGAGGCAAAGGTCGGGTTCGAACCATGGACGTTCCAGTCCATAAATCCGCGCTCTAAGCCATCTCACCCCCCAAGCACACAGGATTTTGATGGTAGTATGGAAAAAATAATGAAGAATTCATGGAGATGTAGCTAGATGTAACTACATGTTCTAAACAGGCGATGAACATAGTGTTCGTGAAAATACCTGATCGTCTGAACGGCATACACAGTTTCCCAAGGACACCGACGGTAATCGGTACATCGCTCGGACGTACGACGCTTTTACCCTGAAATCTTACAGACCGGCCTGCAGGGTGGTGAAATTCTGTTACTCCCCAATCAACAGCAGCGTCATTCAATCAAACAGCCGACAAAAGTCACTCTAAAGTGCCGCTGTTTACCCGCATTAAGGCTGATATATTTCCCAAATTCTATACTCTGAGTGATTAGATACTACCAAAACAAACAACTCTCGCAAAACAACCCAAAATCTCGGTTAAAAATCAACTGTTTACGAAGTTTCTGGAATAGGGACAGTTCAAAACTTCACGTCTCACTCCGACGATAAAATCGATGAAATAACACATCCACAAAACGTACCCGTCATACACTGAACCCAAGGCATCACGAAGGCGTACACTCAAGCGTGACAATCCGCGGGCATAGGTAGACTGAAGTTCACTCCTGCAACATATAATGAGACCGGAACAGATGAACCGAACCAAAATCCAATGAAAATATAAACTGTGACACCTGGTTGTGGGGCTACGCTGCTGTTCCGTCCCACAGGGTGGATAATAACAACAGTAAAGTCAACGTACGAACTTACATAAAATTCCCATAAAAACAAGGGCAGAAGCCACATCACTGTCAAAATAGGCGGAAGTATGAGCACTCTCCAGTTTTGGAATTCACAAAAAGATTCAGGAACGACTCTAGCTTCTGATTCATTCTTGGATGTGTAAATTTTTAGGATTCAATAGAGTTGGACAATCTCATCCATGGACCAGGCCGGTGTTGGCCTACTTAATCACCGAGTAAGCACACAGCCATAGAACGTAGGCCTAATCAGACAGTCATCGACAACTGACAGATGATGACATACCAACCGTACCCACTGTTTACATAATACGCAAGTCCCTGTGTCAATCAGTGAATGGTGTGGAGTCACAGAACCAGTCGATGGACGCCTCACGTAGTAAACATTCCCGCACACACAAGTCAAAGGTGAAGCGAAGAACAAAGACATTCACTGAGGCTTCTTGAGATCCAACTTGGAGATATATAATATTCCACCTGTCCAAAGCTCCCCTAGGTGGCAAGCTCCCCGACACTACCATTTGGACTCTTAAAAAATCAACAAATCTTTTCAGTAAAATGTATTGACTCGGTTGAAATGGATCAGCAGGGATGACAGACTTAATCCACTGCTTACCACTTCCGCTGAATGGAAATAATCAGTGATGACGTGTTGTTTTCTTGCTATTTCCCCGTGACTTTATTTCCTGTGGCCACTTGTCTAAACTCCTTTCCTCAACTTTCCTATCAATCCACAAAACGGCATTGAATGAACCGCTTGCTCTACGATGGCGTAAAAGCTAACCGAACGGACAGAGTGCGAGTGAACAGCAGACACATGCATGGAACAACAGGATATTGCAACGATCACCGTTTCGCTTCGTTGATGTGCTGTATCCTGTAAAATGAAGTTCCGGGCCCTGCCAACACACGAGGACACATATCTTCCTACAAAGTGAGGTGTTCAATATGAATTCACCGGTCTAAGCTTACTGAGACCAACAGTAAACCGAAAACGATCTGGGTGTCGACGGTCAGGAAACCAGAAATCAACTCAAGCAGAGAAGAACAGATCCAATATCGAGTTAGGCGAGTTTATGCTAGATAAATCAACGCGAGTTTCGTGTTCATTGGTCAGATTGAATCTCGAATGTTCAGGCAGAAACAGGTATGAAATCGGAGGTTTCTTGGCCCATAACTAACTGCACTGATCAAGCTATGTGAAACGCATGGGGTCGAATGGCATTTCTGTGTGAACAGTTGAAGAGTGGTTTGCGAGAACGGGGAAGAGACGCATAAACAGGCTTCAGGAAAGTCTACAAGACATTAATTTGGATGCAGGCACCTGGGTAAAACAGTGTTCACGGAGGTGCCGAATTTCTAAAGCAAGGATGTTGCGATACTTTAACATAAACTGTTCGCCACTGAGTGACTGTCCCGATACCCACGAAACTTTGAAGTTGCCCGAGTTTTGGACGTCCCATTTAGGGAATCAGACTCGCGAGACACATGTTTGATGATGCATTGTTGGTAGAGGGGAGCCGATGAATGAGCTGGGGGTGAGTTTGGTGCATTACACCGCTGAAATAACTAGTCTTGCGTTGCACTCAGTGGAATGACTGTGTGACAGTATGCGACAGAAGTGCGATATTTTATTAAAACGTCAAAGAACTGGTAAAGGACACTAGGATCTCATTGGCTAGTGTCGTGCTGTTGTCCCGTAAAACACGACCATGCCCAGACCTAGACAGGCCTCTGTGTGAGTCTCCCCACCAGTCAATACCCAACAGAACTTACATCGAACTCACGAATTCACATGCAGTGGTATGTCAGGCTCCGCATAGACCACTTGTGTTAAAGTAACCATACGCAGAAAGTTAGTGATAAACCGTTGCTGACAGACGAGTCCGTGGCAGATGTCGGTCAACCATTATATACACAAATATATAAATATACACATAATCAGTTCCACACTATCCCATTTTCGCCTCCTGTTAAGTCAGGTTTTTACTGCCGACGTTTTTCAAAGAAGACCACCAAATGACCACAGAGAATAAGCCAATCGTTCAGCTGAACATCCTAGCTGCCATGCCACCCAAGGGAAGCACGAGGGCTGGAATACTACCAGAGAAATCGAGAGATAGAAGTCGGGTTCGAACCACGGAACTTCCGGTCAGTAAATTCGCGCTCTAACCACTTGGTCCATCACGACTATCCCAACGAATAAACTCGTTTTCCACCCTCCACCATTTTGATCATGAATCAACAAATGACAGTCTCCAACCTCTAAGCCTCAACCTTCAGCCCCTCTACGCTCAGTTCAAAAGAAGTGATATTCAAAGGAGAAACCAGAAGATCCAGCTAGATTAACTTATCAAGGAGACTACAAGGAATACACAGTGAGTGCCGTCACAACAAAAATTCTTTCGCCTCTAGAAGCCTGATGAAGCAGACCCGATAACGACACTGAGGCCAATATCGATAAGCTCTTACCACTTTCACACAAAAATCACACCGAATGGATGGTGTTTCAACACGAGTGCACCAAATCACGATAGAAAATTAACAGACTTGGTGTTGAAGTGTCAAAGTGTGCAATTTTTAAACTGGACAGCATAGTCCGGATAGAGAACCAAAAATGTTTCTATCACAGATGGGGTGCATTGCGGTTGAGGATGTAGTGAGGACATTTGAAGCGTCTGGACAAAGATCAGGTCGAATATGACCTTCAAGAAGTTTAGGACAAAGAACGTTGCATCACGTGGATTGCACCGGTATTTCAATGGGTCAGGAATGACTCTATCAGACTTTCACACAAAAAACACAGGTATTGAACGAATACTCTGATGATAATCATAAATGATAAAAAACTGAGAAACCAAATGTGTCGAACAACACCGATCCCGAACACTGTACTGAGAGTCACCTGTAAGGAAAAGTACTACTGAAAGGAATGATGAAAAAATAACAAGAGGGGTTAAAGGAGGCATCTAGTGCCAGCTTGGTATAGGCGTTACGGAGCGCCTACATTTCGGGGGACAAACCAACCATATCTTACGTTTTTAACCGTGAATTGGGATAATCAAGCGGATCCCAGCTTAGGAGACGGGTCTAATCGACAGAATCGAAACTCTCCGCAGTTTGTCATCCCCAACATTGGGTCAAGGAGTAACCAACACTCCGCATGCATGACGCTGAAGCGGTTACGAAGAGCATCAATCCTTTCTGTAGACGGTGATTCACCATGCGCAATATATGATCAGGCAACCGCAGATTTTGGTGCTGAATACACCGTTAGATTGAAGGCCCTATCGCACGACCGGACATCACCGGAGACAACAACATCAGTCATGACACTGATGCTTCAGTGTTTCACCGGACAGTCTTCTAATCGTCCCATTGCGGACTCATTGGTGTCAACCAATGAAAGGTAGCGCCTGGAATGATGTGCAGCCATGAGATTCCGGATTCCTACTTCTCCGTCCAAAGTTTTTGTGTAGTTCGGGGATTCAGCCGAATAACCGGACAGCGATGGGGCAGTTAGCTTAACGAAGGTGTTCGAATGTGCCATTATTGTACACAATACGCAGTTTCAACTGAGTCCATGGTGCCATCAACAGCGGTCGGTTGTCCAGCTTACTTCAGCGTGAACGTTAAGGGCAGTCAGATAAACCGGATCTCGATAACTGAAGTGATTCCGTGGTATGGCGATGGAAAACAGACTGAAGTGGTCAGCGCTCACAGACGGGCCTATCAAAGGAATACTAATGGTGGAGTGGGGCAAGGGAACAAAAGTACGAGGAAAAGAATGAAGGCGTCATTAATAGAACGTTCTCGCTTACCCACGCTACTGTGTTAAAAATTTAAAGCGACCCGGATGATGAGACAAAGTGCTGCTAGACTGTTTCTGGCTGCGGACTACTGCCATGGTGTTAGAACCCAGACAATAGGTGTACCAGAGTCTACAAGCAAAAGACAGTGGTACTCGGTGGGAAATACCGGGATACTGCAGGTTTTGAAGATCAGGTCATCACACATGCTTCAACCCCAAATATGGAGAGCAAGGAGACCGCGTCAGTCAGACTTCTACAGATGGATCTGCCTTGTAGGGAACACGGCGAGTGTCACGCAGGCACCCCCTAGTGTAGCTCAGTGGGTCACGGGGTGGGGGCACAAAGCACTTCACCTTGGGTAAGGTCCCGTCAACTCGTGAGAGAATCCTTGATCCCAGTGATCTACAACCTTCAAATTTCCTCACTGGTTAGTCAGTGTAACATCTAGACTGTATGCCAAGTAGCATAAGTGGAACAACTACCGCTTAGGGAACTGGAAGAAACAAATCTATCATTAAAGTGTAACAGATTAGAAAAAAGGAGATAAAGAGGGAGAATGTACTTACTTTTCTTGGAATATCTGCACAAGAGTTTGAGTGAATTCAGTTGCACGCTTATGTTCGTTCAGTTGTATATCAAAGCCCCAACGATGCTGAGAAAGGTTGACGGAGACACATTGATGTAATCAACAAGAGCAAGTGAATTTCAGTTACTTCATCACAGAAAGTAGCATTTCTGATGGATTAAGTACTCGGCTACACAGCAAATAAGTGATAAAATACCCACAAGTCGTATGGACAGTACGGCAGAAAAGTCCTTCATCAATAAAAACTTATATAGTGCATAAAGGAATATCCAATAAATGGCAGCCATACTAGAGTGAGCGACGTTTCATCCACATGCTGCCGGACTGTAACGACAAACTGCTTTCCTCCTAAGGCATACCTTGGGAGTTGTTTTTCAGAAAATGAACTCGACTTTTACGGTAACACCAGGAACCGCACCGCTGATGCAAAATATACACCCAAAAGGACGCAGTAATTCCATCCCAGAGAGAACGATTATCTTCAGTCTACGTTAGAAGAAACCCCCAAGCAAAATCATATCCGGCTGAAGCGTCACTTGTGCAAGAAATGCACGCTACACACCACCCAGATTCCCCATACATGACTAGGTTTTGAGTAGGAGAGAATTGAATTCAAAAATGAGCTGGTCTGTAAACAGGACCCAGGGTTTATTCTGTCTGGCTCTCGAAAATCCGACAGAATAATGTGCGTCTTCGCCATCACTTGTGGGTTGTGACATGCTGTCTGGAACAATTGGTGCAGAAAACCAACTAAACTGTCTACCCATGTACTTCACCCGGCGTTCTACTCATCTTTCCAGAAGAACTAAGTTAAACGCCACCCTCAGATGGTTTGGCTAACCCTAGTCCATCTCACATCAAATGGAAGAAATTGTAAAGGTCTCAAGTTGTAGACGCTACTTTTGGTTCGTAAACTCGCTGAGTCCCTCAGACCAGCTTAAACTCGCCTGGTTTTCTTAAGTGCAGCTTGGTTGCTGAATTTGGAAATATATCGACGAAATTCGAGTGAACCACAGCGCAACCTTATCCAATGCATGGTGTGATTCTGAGACACTACCGAGAGACACCAAGACGGTTATTTGAGATGCCTTCTAATATGACAACCGGAGTGAACGAAGTGTCAATGGTCAACATTACCAATGTGCGGAGAATACGTCTGAAACAAGGGGCAAGCGAGAGCTGAGACGACATAACAGAGAGCTGAAGGGATGAGGATTTGATTTAAAGGTTATCCTGCGCCAAAAAAGATAAAGATAAAGATAAAGCGTTCAGCTGTAGCACCCTTCCGGTGCCTAGCTGCCGTGCCACCCGAAGGAAGCACGAGGGCTGGGATACTGCCAGGTTGCCCAAGCCTAGACAGGGGAAGTCGAGTGGCGGAGGTCGGATTCGAACCGCGGACCTTCAGGTTAGTAATCCGCGCTCTAACCACTTCGGCCATCTCGCCCCCCTGCGCCCATCCTGCGCCAATCGGGTGACCAAACCATAAAACACATTACCGGAAATTCTAGTAGAGATCCTGGTAACTACCGCCTCCAAGATAGAACTTGATGCATGTTAGTCACACGCGGGAGTACTCAGTTCCCTATGCGTGAGGTTGAAGTGCATTGTGCGATGTTAAATTTTGATGTTGTCGTTCAGTGCGTTGCTTTCATACAGAGCAAGTCGACAAACCAGTCTTCATGATTATGATCTACTGTTGCGACATTCGCCTGCGGTGGAAACTGTGTTGGGACTGCATCCTACCATGGGCCACCTGTCTGGGATGGAAGACAACGAAACGGCTTCTGATAAATTCGGAACACGCACCTTGTCCCAGGTTTTCGTTTGGATTTGGATTAAATGTGAAAAAGGACGTCGATAAGTTTGGCCCGGTGAAACGGTGGGTCTATTAGTCACCTGTTCCGGTACTATACTGTTGCGGAGACAGAGTGGGCATCCGAGAAGCTCGGGAAATAACACCGCAATGCTGTGACTATTTGCAATCAGGCATTTTAGAAAATCGTACCTCTCGTGACAACAGTATGTGACTACAGCGAGTTTTACGATGGTGAGATTAAGGAGACTCCCACAGGTGTAACCAGAATAATCAGGGTTTGTAAAGTAAGGATAAGGTTATCGCTCAACTCTCCTATGCGGAGGTTGGCTGTGGTAGTTTGCTCAAACAGGGTAGGTCATAGAGTCGTATGGAAAGTTTGGTGGCTCTAATTTGTGTTTCTTTCCGCAGGCTTCAGTCACTCTCGAGACATGAATCCCAAGTCTGGACCGCAGATTCGACAAGTAGTCTTAAGTAGGCACACACAAGCTCCTTCGGAACCGTTCAATCAACTGGACCAAAGATACAACACGCAAGGACGGGGTATCTGTTGGTTGTGGGGTAGATATTCTGGTAGTAAGCTGTGCTCCAAAGCCCGTGTTGGATGATGATCTCGAAGTCCCTTTCGGGACTTGAATCGTGCAGCTCCTGATATCCTGAACTGTAAATCAGGAGGAAAAGGCAGAGGGAAAACATCTGGCACTCATTTGTACTAAATGGATAATAGGTGACCATGGACCACCTATAAACTGTTTTCAGGTCCGGATGTAGCATGGAATAATTCTGGCTAGTCACACCTTAGTATGTCCAGTGAAGAGTTGACAGAAGCCGTACGAGGTTGCCGGCAGACCGTTGAAAAGTACGAAACAGCAGGAGCCCCAGAAAGGAACTATGTGGAACTCCGCAGAATGGCAGCAGGAGTTCCGACACTATTTTGCCAACCTAAGATCTAGTCGGCTGCTTTCAGGATGCTTGTAATGTAGCTCAATGTGGTAAATGGGGACAATCCCTAATTGACACTTCAGAAGTGTCAACATGGTTGCATGGTAGGTTTCGGCTCGTAGCAGGCCAAACAGCCGGTTGAGGTAAACCGACCACTTCTGTTTATATACATTAGACATTGAGTGGTTCTGCTCTTACCCTATTGCTCCCACACAGCACCACATAGGTCTCCTTTGTGACACCCCCAGGCGCAATCCTATCTGTCCATCTTCTTGTTGGTTGAAATTTTATTCGATTAATATTGGCTGGGATGCGAATGTCCATGGTCAAGAAAGCAGAAGAGAAGAGACATCGTGTGTTTGGTGAATTAGTTCTACGGGCTAGAGGATGGTTTCTAGATATAAATCTGCTTGCACAATGTCCTAAAGGACGCTAAAGTCTGATATTATGTGTAAAACCCCATTTTATACTCTGTGTAAGTGTGGACCACACGTCGAAAGCCCAGAACGATAAAAAAGTCCGGTATTCAAACGTTTCGAATAAAAGTTCTTTAATCTGTAGGAGAGATCCAGAACAGAAGGGTTTTTGTTATCCTTGTGTGGTGTGGCTTGGTTCGTGAGGTTGAATAGTCAAACGTGCGTCGTTAGCTCATGCGGTCGGTCCTTAAACTTGTAAGCACTAACGTTGGTGAGAAAACATGAGTTGAACTCTTCCATCTTCAAATGACTCAAATATGTAACGGCCCGTAAAACTGCTGATAATTTACCACCATATGTTGATAGACGGTTTGAAGGGCAAAATATCACACCTCCGATAGATTTGTCTCTGCTTTTAAAAAGACCTCGGAACTGAGTGTAAGAAACTTGAAAACACGGACTATACAGTTCAAGATATTGCGGCGAAAAAGGACAACTCCGTTATTTCTTTCCAGTCAGTAGTGTCCGATGACATACAGGTCCTCCAGGGAAATTTCTACATCCAGGATACCAGTGAGACACGCTCTCTTGGCAGATATGTCCCAGAGAGCTAGCGAGTGACGTCCTTGATTGCTGCTACAGCGGAATGCAAAGCACCTGCTAATGAGCAATCCGTCTATACAGAGATGGAGATGGTTGGTAGACTGAATCTTCTTGAACGCGTCTATGGTCGTCTTCTAGAGCTAATGGACGCCCTAATTGGGAGGTCTAGATGGTTTGGCTAGAGTTCACTAAATTCCGAATAATACCGACGTCTGTCGCGGTGCACGCTGGAATGCTTGGAGCTGAGTGAAGCCACGGATCCGCGAGAGTGGCCTACCGGTGAGGGTATGAATTTATCATTCCATCGGTCTTAAGAGCTACTTGTAGAACGTGTCGTCCATTGCCGAACTAGTTACCAATCTGGCAACGTCAGTCATTATCACCTCCTTAGGGCTGTATGGCGTTGATTCACTTTTGCTGTCTACCAAGATATTGGGGTCACTTAGCTCACGGAAACCACAAACGAAAACTGAACACCTACTACGTTGCCACTCGGCCTCAGCAGCTCACTTCTTCGCTAAATCCCTTTACTCTGTACATTATTAGGCTGGCCCAGTTAGCTTACCATGTCTACTGTTTGCTGATAATCGCGATCTATACAGATCGGTAGCTACTCCAACAGACACCGTTCAACTCCCAGATATGAACACAACCTAGCAGTAAGGTGACCAAATCCGCCTCACAATCAATCAGAAATTTCGGCTCCACACTGGCATACCTGAAAGCCAGTATAATGACACAGTTATTGGACTTCCAGGACCGAAGACGTAGTACATCTTGGAGTCCCGACCCGTGGAGACCACGGCACACTTCTGAACGCAAAAGGCAACTGCGCGCTGCAGACACTGAGATGGAGCTTCGTATTCCAGACGGCTGATACCGTGCAAGGATATTCATCTTGATCTTCTGCTAGAATATGACACACCCGGGATCCTTCCTGCATCTAGAACGGAGAACCTACAGCTGGAGTATATACAATGTAATTAAGACACCCTCGGATTATGATGTAAATCTTTACGGACAACCCCACCGCGATAGACTCCAGGATGACTCTAACGAAGGCCAAATCGTCATCTGCCCTTATCAACCTGGACCAGAACGTTTGTGACGAACCAGAAGAAAATCTTAGGAGCCGGAGCTCCTTAGCGGGTGGTGAGTCGAGTCTTCGAGTGAGTGTGGTTTGGTTTCCTAAATAGAATCTGATCGCATATGTTCCTGTGATACCTTGCGACCTGCAATTGATAGTGCAGTTGGCACTGTATATTAGGACAGATTACCACAAAGGCTTTTCGTTGCTTGGGCAGGTCAGGACCAGAATATTTTCTGGGGGAGTCCGGTTAAGCTGGTCGTCCATTCAGATGGGGTTTTGGGTTTCGGAGTGATAGTCGTGTAAGTGCTACTTCAATAAACCTGAATGAATGGAGGTAGCGAATAGCCTGAGATGTTTACGCAGCTTGGACGTCGAACGCGGACCTGACAGGATGTTAGGCAATTAGCAAGTTTGACACCATGTCACACAAGGCAGATAATTGTTGCCTGAAGACCTGTAGCAATCCATAAAAGCGTCGAAGAACCACATTGTGCTTTCAGAACGTACGTGTTCGCGAAAACCATTCATTCGGAGCTCGGCACTAGCATCATATGGTGTTCCATATGGAACGATCTCCCACAAGTTGTGTATCCGGTGGCTTCACACACCAGACTGTCACACTGTGGTACTCGAAGAATGAGTTTGCTCTTCGCCGCTTTCGTGTGGCCTTGACGACCCACTGCGAGCTGGCTCCCTAAATGACATCATGCGGACGGAAACACTTTGACGCGGCTGTTCACAACCATGATTATTAACGGATTCATCAGAACATATTCGTCGAAAAATTCGAGGGGGGCGATAACACTCGTGGGTCTCTAAACGTGAATCTAGACATCAGTTAGACTGATAACGTTTCAGCGAGCGTGAAGGAACACCCAAACAAGGTCCGATAGCAAAACTCACAGCTGCGCTCGACAATCCGTTGGGGAAAGCCTCCATAGGCAAATCTCCGCCGGAGTGTTGTCAAGGTCAAGGTCAAAGGGAGGAGCGTAAACCATGGATTTACGGTTTCACGAATCAACACTCAGGGTCAATACTTGCACCCAAGTTTCCCAGGTGGGTTTTGTTTTTGCCGTCTAACGGCTGCCGTTCACCTGAAAGGCGCAAGCAAGAGCGCTGCTCTTTAAGTTCTCAGCGAGCGGGAAGTAAGCTTGCCTGCTTGAGTACTCCCATAAAGTGTTTAAAATTGCTTGGAACTGGGTTCTGGATGGAGCGTAGACAACCGTCGGAGGAAGGCTATTCCACGCAGAAACTACCCAAAATGAGAAAAATTTTTGCTTCATGAAAGTGTGCGCTGTGAGCTCGAGAATATTATTACCATTTCCCTGTTATGTATATGCTGGTCCAGACCATGTTCAAACTGGGCATAAGTAAGAAATAGGTCTCCTCGGCGAGAAAACAAGCGAAAGAAGTCAAGTACCACGGTATGCGCTTCATAATCCACGGATTTAAAGCTGGCAGCCATCTTCGAAGCGGCTTGCTGGACATGCTCAACAAGGGCCACGTCCTTCATGCTCCCCTAGTAGACACATTGGTTGGCGTTTGTGGCGTTTTGTACCTTTATTTTGCTTCCATTATAAATATTTATTTTGTCAATTGCACAGTCGTTTTTGTTTGAACACGAAAAACCACAAAAAACACTTGTATAATTTCACGCAATGCAAACGTGGTCATGTACTTCGATTCTCTATCTCTTGATTTCGCTCGCGTTCGTAGCTGTCATTCGCGAGTCTCATGTACTAACTCTGGTGTCAAAACATTTCGGATTATCTTTGGGACATATCATGTATGGGAACTGTTCAGAAGGAGACCCCTGGGCCACCATAATTGGATTATTGTTTATTCGCTGACATGGGTCAACGACGAACTATTTTAAAGAGAACAATTATTAGTGAGTCTGTTCCACTTGACATCTTGATTACTTTATACCCAATCGAGCGTTGGTATTTTTATTCCTTTGCTACGCACTCCTGGTAAAGTGACTTATTGGGAAGGCAGACCACTGCACATATTCAAGAAGCGTCTGACGTACAATATTTGGAAATTCATGTGAATTATGTGGGGAAAGGTGCTCCGAATCATCCGTGGAACGGCGAATGCCTCTTCGGCCGATTTCTCATGGTGCAGTTAATGTCTTCTGATCCTTTCACACCATGCACGACAAAGGCGTTGGCTGAGTACTCTCCGAATGACATATGGACACTTTTCGTCATTCAGATGAAGGTGCCAGTCCAACGACCACTGCGTTGCTGCACCTGCATCCATCTAGAGGAAGTAGCATCAGTACTCCAGGATTTCAGGTTGTCCGCAAAAGTAGACTGGGACTTGCATGAATATCTGGAAGTTCGTTGACGTATATCTGAAACAATATTGGTCCAAAAGCGGAGCCTTAAGGAAATTCAATTGAGACCGGGGCCGGAGAAGAGCAGCTAAATCTTGCGTTCAGCCGGAATGATCTGGCTGATAGGAATGCTGTGATCCAGTGTAAGGTTTTCCACTGAATCCCTTGAGACTCGAGTTTGTGGAGCAGCGTGACTTTTGGGACTCGAGCCAATGGTTTTGAGAAGTCGAAAAATATGGCGTTCGATATGAGTACCTCGTCCTTGGCCTGGGTAAAACTGTTCATGGATGCGAGCACGTTCTTCATGCAAGAAATGTTTGAGAAAAATCCTTGTTGAATTATGGCTAGGGAGGTAATGTGATCCAGGATGGCTCGCTAAAGGGTTCACTCGATCATCTGTCACGGCACGCTGGTGAGCCTTTTAGACCTGTAGCTGCTGGGCGATAGTTGGTCACCAGTTTTGTGGAGTGGCGTGACAACCGCTTCTTTCCAAGCGGGGGGAAGGTGGCCTCCGGTAAGCGACTGACGGAACACCAGATATAAATGATCTGCCAGTGTAAACGACATCTCCTTCAGGATCCTTGGGTGGGCCTCGTCACGCCCCAACACACACAACGGGTTGGACTTGTGCAAGAGTTGACTATTGTTTTCCACTGCGAAGGCCAAGTCGGTAGATACGTCTTGAGAAGATTGCATGTGACGAGGACGCTGGGGCAGAATATAGATCAGTATGGTACCCCTTGTAGACCTCAGATGCTGCTTTTGTTTGACACACGGTTTTCACGTTCCTATCCCCCAAGGAGAACGCGGTTTCCTTATTCTTCCGGGAGTGTCTCATATATTTAAACAGAACATTTCCGTTTTTCTTAGCGTGGTCTTGAATGGTGGTTAGATGTTGTGTGTTCCATCGGCGAAGTTCTGATTTA
>NW_008752182.1:137090-180273 GCF_000715545.1 Opisthorchis viverrini | reverse complement strand
CATTTCACGAAGCATTTCACGAGGCTTTGACCAAGCTTACTGAACTAGGTATTTTCCAGGCTTTCATTTGTTATCATTCACTTGAAGGCTAAAAAAATAGGGTGTGTCATCACTCTCTAAGTTCAGTGGACTACGAAACGCGTCTCGCGATGCTCGATCTCCTTCCCCTCGAGTACCATCGCCTCCGAGAAGACCTAATTCGTACTCATGCCCTGTTTGAACAGAGCTTGGCAAACAGGTTTTCTATCGCTGATTCAGCAAACACACGGCGGGGACACAATAAGAATATCTTCGAGCTCAGAGCACACACATTCATTAGACAAATCTTTTTCTCAATTCGGGTAGTAGGTACGTGGAATGACCTACCTCCGACGGTTGTTCACGCTCCTTCTAGAACCCAGTTTAAAGCACTATTAGACACTCATTTATGTGAATCCTTGCGCTGGCGTGCACACTGCCTCGCGCTAAAAACATAAAGAGCAGTGCTATGTCCTTTTTTCACTTGTGCCTTTCAGGTGAACGACAGCTGCTGACCAACAAGAACAAAAGCGACTCCGAAAACTTGGGCAATAGCCTCGATCCTGTGTATCAATCCGTGAATCCGTGATTGTTTGATAAGCTTGCTGCCGCTAGCACTTACACTTCACAGGTATTTCGAACTGGGTCTTGGATTCATCGTGAAAACCCGTGGGAGAATAGTTATTTTGCGCACCGGTCGTCCAAAATGGAAAGAACTTTGTCCAGTAAATTTTCACGCCTAAATCTTGAAACTTCTAGTCGTTTTGCGGTGTATGGTGAACGATGGAAAACCGGCAGGCACAAGTCCTTCAAACAAGATAAGTCACGTCTAGCAAAGCTGCAGAGATATAGGAACAGGTTTAATAATTTCAGGCCAAAGACCTGGAATGAAAAAGTTTCGATGATTCTTGTAGTTTCATGATAGGCGGCTATGATAAAAGCATCTATCTTACCATTATTTGTGGTGGGTTTAGCAGGATCAACAGTATATTATGGGTTATAACCCCAAGTTGATACATTTAAGCTTGGCCTAGGTAGATATTGGGGGCTAAGATACCGCAGATCAAGCTCTGATAAACTCGTGCAACTTCGTGTTGGTTCGTGTGGTAGAACGACGGAAGTAAGCGGATGTCTGCAGAAAAAGAAATAGTGCCACGGGCTGCTAAGATTAAGACACGATTACGTGAATCTAGCATTTTCCGATTAGACAAATCTAGGCTCTTGTGGGCGGTAGTGAACAGAGCATGGCATGTGAGTACAAGATGGTTACCTTGAAACTCTGGGGCAATAGCTCTATTCCGTACGTGAAATGAGAACCCAGCGGTTAGGAGATTATGGAAGAATAGAAGTGTGGCGCTGTTGAGTTTTTGAATCCGGCTTATACGAGGTAATTTGTTCTGGGTGAGCGAGCAAACTAAACCCAGCAGAGGTAGTCAAGGGAGTCTCCGTTGTAGATTTTAGTCAAAGGTGCGAATAACTGTGGCACTGAGCGCCGACCCAAAGGCCTGTCCCTGAAGGGGGTCATAATGATCAGAAATAAACTGCGATGTACCCCTTCGAAGTCGATAATTTAAAGCGCAGTCAGTCGATTCCCGTTGCACTTTCTTATAGTACGTTGCTGGTAACCATCCGTCCTGATGAACGAATTTCAGGGTCACCGACCACCGCCGGTTTGCATTTGATTGCCACTTTACGAGATAAGATCATCGAATTTTCACCGGCCCGTGATGCCCTATAAATTGGGTATATCAAACACATAGCTCCCAATGTAAATTACTCCCGGGTGGATAACAGACTAACTTTTGAATCTTTCTAACCGTCAGACGTGAAAAAACAGACGAGAATGTTCACCTAATATTGGCACACAACTGTTGCTCTGGAAGATTTTCTTGCCAGCAGTAAGTTACTTTACGCTAACTTGTGCATTTGTGATGCGAATGTGCATCTTTTTTAATGATATAATTCTGCTGAGCCCTGGACGGCCACCCAAAATTTCCATAAACCCTCAATTGTAAGAAAGGAATCTCCAACATAAAGTTTTGTTTTTGATAATATTACGTCAAGTCCTTCAAATATCGGTATGCGACCGCAGTGTTATTAGAAGTTGTTTAAACGTACTTTGGGTCCACAATTGGGCTAAGTTCGTGTTTCAATATTTGCTAATGGCTTCGCGTGTGTTTTCCGTGAAGGACGCTGGGAATTTTTCGAAGAAGCGTGTTCTCTTCCGTAATGGATTTGAAAACATTCTCAGGACTACATGAACCGTAAGTATGTTCTCTTTGTCCGCGCAAACTCATAGTGAAGCAGCCACCCGCAACGTGTATAGTAGAAAGTTTCCTGTCGCTGTGACAGGCGCCACGCCAAGAAAGCCACAAGATTCGTCACAGCCGTCAAGCTTATTGGTATTTTGTTATCTTCAGCACACGTTGTATCGGGCGCACGGCAAGGTTTAATCTTCAGCGATATACCGGCCCAATTGATAGTGCCGCTGGATGAATTAGTGAGTTTATGGTCAGAACAAGCAGACAACACAACAAGATGGCCGGTGCTTTCAATTCCTTGCACAAATTAAACGGACCGAGATGGTGCACATATCGAGCTCTTCCGGGAAACGTTATGGACATGGCGAACTACGGGCAAGCTATCAGACGACGAATGACGACATCGTGCTTGGGTTTGTGGAAGGCGCAGCACGTGAAAATCTTCGGTGAGTCATTCAGGGTCGTTATAGTAGTCAGAGTCTGCCGAGAATCAGTGACGAATAGTGACCAGTGGAAATCAAGGACATTCTTGAGCCCATCAATGGCGAACGGCGGTTAATTCCTACCATTTGAACGCGAGCCGATACGCTGCACAAGGGAATATAGAGCTCTCCGAAACTTCCATACACAAAACGGTGCAAGCTAGGAACTCTTTTGACCCATATTTCGTTGTGCGATTAAAACGCCGAAAAGTCTTCTGAAACCCAGTGTTCATATACATCCTGAAAAATCCCTTCTGATCTGCAGAATGCAGAAGAAAGCTTTCACATGTCTGGAGTAGAGAAAATTAGAGCAGCGGACTTATAGTCCAGCAGCATCTACTTTTATGACACAAATCGCTGTTTTCAAATGCCTCCTCCTTCCTCCGGTATCTCATTTTCTAACATAACCCTGAAAATTTATCTACCCGAATACCTAAGGAACCTTACATTGCCAAAAGTGTTTGACCTGGGGGCTCTCAAGATAATAAACAAGGGTGAGAAACACCGTGTTATAATAAACAAACATATCATTAGTACTGTTTGCAGAGGTATCAAGTTTAGGGAGCCGCTTAATTTGAAGTTCCTGGTCGTTTCTTTCTCTGGTTATATTGGTTCCGAATGTTAAAAAAATTCTGCCTGAGATTGACGACCAGGATCCTCGGGATATGTGATATTTTAGTAGCATAAGTTGCTCCCAGCAGTCAGTTGGGCCACGTTGAGCTATGCGTGAAACCCCGAAAGACAGACAGTCCAAATGGACGTTTATGTACAAATGCGGTACCACGAATCCATTAATAAAATAATAGAATTGTGCAGACCTTAAATTGTGAGACAACGCCGACTTCTATACACCGGTTTGGAAACTGCTCATTTCTAATGGGATCTTAAAGTCTACATCAACCGAGGCAACGTGGTCACGAGATAGTGATACCCACGTAGTCATTTAAACGAAACTTGCGACGATAATTTCAAAGAGTGGTTTGGGCTCAGGTCAGAAACGAGAAGGACGGTATAGGCACAAAATGGAAACAATGAAACGAGCAATGACTTTGTATACAATAAAAATGTAATAAAGGACTCGACAGTTGTACAGTAGTCCGGCCTGGTTGAGACGACGGAAATGAAAAACGTAAGTTGTGGGGCCCGATTCTTTAGAGTGTTTGCCTTGGTGCCTAGTTGAGGACGGTATTGTAAACGTCGTGTCAGATTGCTAATGTGCTCTAGAGTGAAGATGGTCGTGAAGAACAAATTTACCAGCTAGGATGGTCCAAAAGGTTGAAAGATTCAGAGATATACAGAAAGTTTGCAGCATTGCATTCTACACCAACAATGCGAACCTCATTTTTCAGCCCGTGGATCCACACACAGGTTCCTAGACAATCCCAATAACTCATTGCACATTTACTATGACGGAGTAACTGGTTCGATAAAACGCTATGACCGCGCTAGCCTTTCGTCGGATGACTTAGAGCCATTACCACTTATCGTCGAAACGCCCTTGTTTATGGGAGTGTTTATGCAACTTGGTTTTGTTTGAACTTTAATCAGACATTTGGCAAGCTGCGCATCTCACGGATTGGTAGGGATACGAATAACACCACTGCGTTCTCACACTATCGCGATGGTAAATCCTCGAAAATTGCTCCGAAGGCGTGTAATTGTCAGATGATTTATTGATGATGTACTGCTGCCTGTAAATCCCATAGGTTTACCAGCATTTATAGAGAATCTCATAGGTTCTTGTGGCAATTATCGCTAGTGGTACATAAAAGACTTTAGATTTTTAATTCACTTGAGACGGGCAATAGGAGCTTACATAAGGTGCTAGACAAATGGTCAGATTATGCGGTTAGAAGAGGGTTCAAGTTATGAGCAACGGACTCGAAACTTATCGCGCATGCAAAACGGAAACATTATGAATTAAGGTGGTGAAAACACTGAGGTGGTGAAACGGTGCCGAGTGAAATGGACGCATACACTGAAGGTCAACCGTCGAAGAAGGACAAGTTTGTTTGATCCGCAACCAAGACAGATCGTAGGCAATTCCAAAAACAACAGTAGAATTTTCTATCCGTGTGTGCTTGGAGGTCCTTTCTAGAGAGTGTCGATTTTCAAGTTCAGGCGGACAAAAAATGTTCGGCAAAACGAATATAGAAAAGTGTACCTCGCACAACTATTTTGGAGGTTGGTTTATGGCCACTGTGACCAGTATTGTAGGTGGAACGAAGGTTCAAAGAATAAAACGTCATCACGCTAGTGAAACGACAGTTGGGATGACCCCAGCATTAGGGAGAAGAGAGGTAAAGCCGAGGCATTTAGGTTGGCAGGTAGTAATAAAATAAACAAATCTTCATGCATTGCTCCAGCGTGCTTAGTTTAGGTTCTACACTTGGCTGAAGAACCTCAAGTGAAGTCAAAATTAGAGCATCACGGTCACCCACCACAAAAAGAACATCAAAGAATAGTTGTGCTGCACTGTCGTAAAACCTCAATTTTTCCAACAAGGCCACATGAGGAAATTGAGACGGAATAGAGGCAGTGAGAAGACTTAACACGGGCGCACCACCCCTTAAATGGAACCGCACAGTTTTTTTAAAAGCAGCATGGAGACATTGCCTTTGGCCAGTCTTCACGTTCCTACATGCCCAATCCAACCGCATGCCACATCAAATAAACCCTACCCTGAAGGACTTCTCTTAACTTCATTCGGTCCACTCGTTCACGAGATCTTCAGCATTCTGCTGCTTGAAATTAGGATCTGCTCGATTGGAGATAACGAGAAATGCTTAACACGTGAATACCAATGTCATTTCAGATATTTTCTGAAAATAAACATCAAGCATTCAGCTTATTTTGCCGCTTCGCCTTAAAAAGCGGACGATTTAGATACACGCCTTTACCCTGAAAAACACATGCAGAGAGGCCCCAATTCAAGGTACTCGGTAACATTTGGAAGAATAACTGATGGTTTAACTTCTTTTCAGTCTTTGGGGATCTATATGTACTATCCAAGCCCGGTATGTGCACCTCCGCTTGAAGAACTGTTGCTGGCTGATACAGGTACTGATTAATCGGTTAAGTCCAAGTGCGCAGACATTTTTGTTTTATGGACATGAGCTGATCGTTGTCATCAAGGATTGTTTCGCCACACGGGACCCTCCTTGAGCAAATAACGTTCACATGTATTTTACCAAAATTTACCAGTTCGCCCAGTTTTATTGTATTCCCAACTGGGACTAGTATGGGTCCGTGATCCGAGCAACGTCACACTTCTGTGCCATACATAGTGTAATGTTAAATTTGTTTGCTTTTGCACAAGCAAGGCATCTGGCATCTTCCAGTGAATAGCCCCTTACATTATGACTAATTATTTGGAGGCTGACGCACAGGAGAAGACTTCACTAGGCGCTTTCGACAAGTTTGTTCATCATCAGGGTGCGATTGATTCCAGACGACCAGACTCCGCCTCCGAATTTTGCCTCCTGCTAGAAATATCAGGTGGAAACGTGGAGGACTGGCATAAGTGTGCTGGAGCGGCTGGCAGTCGGGGAATAAGTCACATTGCTGAAGGTAACCGTCCCGGTTTAACCACGTAGGCGCAAATTCCGCATAATCGCAATTTCATGTCCCTGAAAAATGAACTACATACTCAACTTATTGGGACGCCAGAAAGATCGCACAACTCCATTTGAATGCACTAACATCAGGTCCCGCTTTCCAGTAGCGGATAGAAAGAACAGCGGCGATTGTCGCTGCGCTTGCGGAGGCTGGTACAGACGTCACGGAACGAAACTCACAGCATTGACTATTAGCGGGAAAACGTGGTATAGGCATTCTTTAGCTAAGTGGCCCAAAATGAAGCAGAATAAACATAATTAACTGGGTTGGAATCTAGATCTTGGGTGCCATATTAAAAGACGTGAAACTGCCGATTATGAGGCGGGTGCGAAACCGTAATTGGGTCCTGAGTCACTATTACAGAGGCAGCGAACAGTGCTAGCTAGCAAACCAAACACACAAGCCCCAAGAAGGGCAAGACCGGTCGTGTGCTGAAGAATTTTCAGCAACTCTATGAGTAGTGTGTTACGAATAAATGCCTGTAATCGAGTTGAGCAGGGATCGGTTAGTCTTCAGGAATGGGCCTGGGAGAATCTTGCCGGCTAAACTAGAACGGAGGGGAAAACAGGCACGACGTTGGTTGTTTCCTATTTTGTCTATCCTCCCTCCGGCGAACAGAAATTAGGGTGTTCCGGATGATAATGTGGTTAGACAAGCGATGTGGGGCGACAGCATTCATCATCACTGCCAGGACGCCTAAGCCTATGCATGAAGTTGACCAGAATATAGGGCAGAGTCTTTTGAAATAAGTTCAAACTCAAGGCAGTGACCATAGTTTGGAGGATCGAATCGCCAGGCGTGTTCCAACCCCGACCGCGGCAGCCAGGAGAATGATAGTCGGACTCGTGTCCGTTAAGCAGCCTAACACGCTTTTCAAGTCCACACTGCCCGATTTAACATAGTGCGTCGCATAATTATGAAAGGATGTATATCGCGATAGAGTCTCTTCATGTCAACAGGTGCGAAATACGGTGCGGAACCCGCAGGAAACGACGGACGGCAAATAATGGCTGCTGAAATGGGCTATCTGTGTAACCCGAGTGGGAACCTCGCCCTGGAATGCTTTGTGTATGGTCTTGTCAGTACCAAGTCCTGATGAGTGCAAAATAAGTGGTCACCGAAAAAATTTACCAGGAAAACTGGGTAGCTACCACAAGTATTGAAGGCGTCCGTGTGGAAAAACCCAGGCAATCACGGTGGTAGAATGGAGCGTAGAGAGTTTTAGATAATGTGGACTTGGGAGGGTGAAAATCCATCTGTTCACAATAGAAAACTTGCGCCGACCCAAACTAACCGACGGGCACGTCAGCAACCCAAAATGCTTTTCGCACAAAATCAAGTGGAGTGGTGGCCGGCAGCACCTTGTTGGCTGTGGCTGGAAGGCTCGAAAGCACCCGGCGTAGAACATCGGGTTTTTGGGCGTGATATGCGTGTAATTGCCGCTAAAGAACATATTGCGTTTGAATAACGTAACATGTACACGTTTCCGGGAAGTCACAAATGGCGGAGGTAATCACAGTGTCGTTTAGAAAGCTTGAGTAGTCGGACGAGAAACTTTCATGGGCTCAGGCTGTATTCATCACTAGCTAGTAACTGAATGTTCTATTGGTTCTTTTTACCGCTCATATATAATAGGGAAAAATGAAGCTACCAGAAGCGGAGTCGTTACTCTCTTTTAACGAGGTGGTGACAGAACTTATCTGCCCAGAAGTGTTGCTACCAACTATCACTAAACAACGCCAGATTGACCGGCTGCTTTCATACTTGCACCACAATTTGGGCAGCGGTCCACCTGCTAAATTTGCGGGAATGGAGGCTAATGTGAGACATATGCTTATGGCACCTTCCCAAAAAATCTCATAACTGCACATTCTCGTGTACACCACAAAGCACGATGCATCAGAACTTTACAAATATAACAGTTCACTCGAGCTAAGTATTGGGTTAATTTCTCTCTTGATCATTCCCTGCGAAAGCCTTTTCAACGCTGTCATCTCCCGTAAAGTATGAGCAAATCCTTGGTCTTGGATCGGACCAAGAAGGTGATGGTACACACCGAAGATCTCTTGGCGATCCCTACCAGGTTACTCCGTGCATCGGGTAGAAAAGGCCTGGTATACCATTATTGCCCGCTGCGGATCTCTGCAGCCATTTCGAAAGTGACCGGTGACCTGGACACGATGAAATCATCAACCTGCATGGAGAGGCTGGCACAGGAACATCGTGAGTGCAGTTGGTGTAAACATCCGCCGAATGACACATCAACAATTACGAGAGACTCGCATACCTTGCATTGTTGTCCATCGCACAATCTGTAGCCTAGACCAAATCGGCTGGGCGTTGCTGATTCAGTTCAGCCCTTAATCAGATTACTGATCCGTGACGAAAGTAAAAGGAACCTTAATAATACAAAAAACAGAGCATTTACAGATGTTCTTATCGGAAATCCCTACGTCTGCATTGCTATCTTGCACACTGGGCTCACCACATAGCAGAATATGCCACATCCATTTCCGCGCCAATACCTATCTTGGTTTTCCTGACTGGTGTTAACCATTAAGCAACATAGAAAATGCAAGCTGACTCAGAATTTGGAAATGCACAGGTGTCTTTCTATTAGGGTCATTCAGAATTGTTCATTTTCACTCTGGGTCTATTCAGACCAGTGCAAACCGCTCTGAATTCATCGTCATTTCCGTATCTTTCACTACCCGGTTCGTCCAATAGGCTGCTAGCTACGTGATATATGTGTCAGACACCTATCTCCGGCTGGTTTTTATGAGCGAATGATTCTGGTCTCATTTAAATCACAAACACCATGACCTGGTCTAACCGAAGGGCTCCATGAGCCGGTACTTTTGACTTGGCGCCGGAGTGACTTCATGCAAAAGTGCTTGTTTGCACACCCCCGTATACATGAGAAGTGCAAGAATTGACCCCAGTGACCTTAGAAATACATGTTCAGGGCGATTTATTTCAAACTGTTCCATTGCTTCGCAGAAATCAGTGGCACCGGAAACATCAGTGTCACTTCCCTCGCAATCACCTTTCAACCCGAATAAGTTAAGGACTTTTGACACTGGCAGAGTTTTGGCTAGAAACCGTGGATTAAAATGATATAAACAAACAGGGCTCGCTCGTTCCGAAAAACCTACGAAACCTAGGAAAACCGTAAAGTTGTCAAACCCGTAATCACTAAAATTCCTGAACTGAATGATTTGGACTTTAAGGGCGGGGAATCCGAATTTCACCGAGCAATGTTCCTGGTGGGGTTTCTGTTACCTCTAATCTGGCATTACGCACATGCTGATGGTGAGCTTTTAATTTTTATGGAGTATTTCACTAATTGACTGGCGAGTCAATGGTATAACCTAAAACTCGCAACCACATGTCCTTTTTTATGGGGTAGAAAGTGGACGTGCGTTGTGCTCCCATAGAATATTGACCATCTACGAGACCATCTTAATGACCATCTTGACCATCTTGCTGAGGCGGCTGGAGAATGTAATTTTGCGGTGCTTGTGGCACTCTGAAATAACGCATTGGTGCTCTCTTTGTCTGGGTAGACGATTTAACTTTTTTGGGAGCTGCATGGGCATCTATTTAACCCGAGTGGAAGAACAACAACATATGACCGCTTCAAGCATAGAATCCTGGCTAATAATTTTCTAAGCGTTGTCTATTCTTTGGACGAATCAGGAAGAGTCCGACCCTAGTGTATAACGGATATTTTGTCTAGGCTCACCCAGATCAACGGAACAATATTTAATCGCAAACCAACCGAAAAACGGGGCCTGTGACTGCTATTTGATGAAAGGTCAGATGTGTTAGCTTTCTTCCGGTTTATCCGTCCACCACTAAGGTTTGCTTAGTGCCTATACACTCTTAGGGTATGCTACCCAAATTTCTTACTGCGCCGTGGTTTCCAGATTTCACATAATACACGTTGGCGAACGAATTCTTTTCTAACGAGAGACTCAACTAAGTCTCAGCTGAATCCTCCTTTTATGAAATTCTGCAACCGACGGTCCGCCTCCACCTCATCGTCAGTACCATCATCAGAGACAGCAATATCAGTGTTGACACAGATGCCTCACAGCTGCACGAGCGCTCAGTTACTCTAGCGTGGGTGAGGGAGGGGCCTGCTACTGGCCTATGTCATGCATTGTGAGGTGCCTACACCTCCGAGAGCTCAGTCGGACAATCTATGGAGAAACTGGCAACGCGAACGCCCCTGACATCACTCAGCTGCTGTTTTTTGCAGTCTCCAGCCGAGCGCAGGAGAGGTCACGGAGAGCCCATCCAGGAAAGCGTACGACACAAAAGATCAAAGATGGACTATATTGCAGATGAGCTTATGGAAGAAAGAGCGCCCCGGCTCATTTGGCTATAACAGAGAGAATTGTTCATCAGGACCTGGCCGTCCTAACAGAATCCACCTCCATCCTTGAAGAGAGCAGGTGGAAGGTCGTCAGGGGCAGAAGCATGACGCGCTTGAGTTGAAAGTTACACTCGGACACGTCTGCGGCTGAGAGTGGGGGGTCCATGTTCATAGTTCGTCTATCAGTTAAAGACCGGTACTCCGGACTGGAGGTAGCAGGTGGCCAACTGAATTGTTTTTCGAAGCATTGTACCCGTCGGTCCAAAGGTTCTTCTGCGCTGGATATCAGAGGGCCATCCTGATTTCTAGTGTTATCGTTGTCTAGAGGCTTTCGAGGACCAGTCAAAATAATTAGGTGGAACAGCCTGTGGACGTGGGTCCACCAAGCTTCGCAGTCTACAAGAACACTCAGTTTTGCCTGGGGGCCGGTTTGGGTTGCGGTCGGGAGGAGTCTGTCGCTTGGCCCCCGGGGCAACCACGGTCCTATCAGGAATTCACTGTTTGGATGAAGTTGACCGGGTTGTTCCGCAAAAGGGAGTTCCAGCTCTGAGTAGTACTGCGGGGATCTGTTCACAGTGCCCATTAATATTCGACATCCGACTGTCCAGCAAGCGTTCGAGGAACCGGTTCTGAAGGTTTCGTTCGTTCGTTTTTGTGTAGGAGAATCCGCAAAGAGTCATTTAAAAAGCGAGCTTTCCGTTGTGCAACGGGGACTTCCAGCACCAGGAACCGCGTTGGTCACGCCATGTATTACCATGCCAAACCATCGTTTTTTAAAGAGTGCTGTTTTCCGTGCCCAATTCAGAGTAGCGGAAGCAAAGATGTGGCCGACTCATGACCTGGCAGATGGGGGCACAAAAAGTATCACGAAAAGTCCGGGTGATGTTGGTGCTACTCGACTTCCAGGATGTGGACCGCGAGATCTCCACTGCGCCTGGTTGGAGACGCTGCAACATATGGCTTCTAATCGTTGTCAGTGGCGTGCTTGTTGTCATTACCTATCCAGTTTGTCTGAATGAGTGTCTGGAGGCGTATGCACCTCAGAGTGATGGTATTAAGCCAGCATTAACTCCATTCCTGGTATACGTTTTTATTTCCTTCACAATAAGGCTTTCAAGCAAATCACAGTTGTACCGGAGCGAAGCATCAGTGATGGCGATGATGATACTTAGTTTGATTTATGGGTCCATTAGCTTCTCGGTAACTGAGGGAGGTGTGCGCGTTTTGTGTAGACCGGCAAGTGATAGTGATGTTATCTATTTGGATTCGGGATTGGTTTCTTTGGTGGGCACCACGCGGTCACCCGACGTAAAGCTACCGCCTTGATGTGGTGGTCGGGCTTCAGTGATGCAATGATCCCGCGGTCTACACTGGCTGGAATTTCGTTCCACAGAAAGGCCAAAGGGGAGCATTCAGACCAAGAGCATCGAGACCCCGTACTACAAGTAATCGTGTTACGAGGCGGTCTGGTGGTAAGGTCGTACTGCCTTCTGCAATGGGAGTGTGAAGGCAGCAAGTTGTTTTCCCCAGACGACCACTATATCCATATTTATGGGAGCAGCGATGCTGTCTTCCCCAGAGGAAGGACGGGTTAGAAAAGGTCGGCCCCAAAAACCGCACACTCCGATTGCCCAGCGTTCGACCGTGACATTATCCAATACGGTCGAAATATTTTTAAAACCAAAGAGTCCGGTGCTGCTCAAAAGGCACCTGCTGTGCGCAGCCGCATCAGTAATGAAACGTTGATGCCTTATTCACTGATACCTTGGGTTAGGCCGACCCCCCCCCCCCGCAGCAGAACAACAGTTCAGATGTTGAGTCATCGGTTCCGAGCCGGGTCCCTAAATAAAACCCTACTCTCCGCTCCCTCGTGTGTCAGACCTTTGAGTCAAAGGCTCAGGGTGAGGCACCTCAACGAAGCCCCCTTTCTCGGCATGGGCAATCGGGAAGTATCATTTACCCGCGCAGTTCAGCGTCCACCGTTGTCCCTCTCCAACCCCTTCCCACCACACAAGCGAACGTCGCTGGGTCATTTGACTGTCAGTTCCCTGACGTTCCTCGGTGGCTATTAACAATAAACAAAAGAACACCCTTTTAAATCCACGAGAGCATCTCTATATAGAAGCTTTTAACGTCCGTACTCTATGTCAAATTGGCAAGACGGCTCGCGTGGTTAGAACGAGAATTTACTGACCGGAAGGTTCGTGGTTCGAACCTGACCTCTACCTCTCTACTTCCCCTGTCTGGGCTTGGGTAACCTGGCAGTATTTCGGTCCTCATGCTTGCTTCGGGTGGTATGGTAGCTAGACACCGGAAGGGTGTTACATCTGAACGATTTATGTCAAGTTGGCAAACAGGCGATGCTTGCTGGAACCTTATACTCCCTTGAAATTGATGTATGCTGTGTCTCCGAAACACGCATACAAGACCCAAGCGTGGTTATGCATCTCAAAACTCTGTGTTTCCGGTTACCCGGAAGCGATGACTCGTGGAGTATATGGCGTGGGAGTTGCACTCCACTCCATAGCTGAACGCGCTTTGCTGGATTGGATCCCCGTGAACAGTTGTCTTTGTGTCGTCCGGTTATCCAACCCAATCAAACTCAGTGCTCTCGGCATAGAAAGCGGTGCTTGTTTGTATCATCGGCTCATACCCCAACGGACTGTAATTCTTTTGAGGAGGATTCTTTCCATCCAGAGCTATCCAAGCTCATTCGTCAATTAAAAGGCACTGACATTGTGATCCTTGCAGACGATTTGAGTGCTCAAGTAGGTCGTCTGATCTCTTTGGAATCACATTTGGGCGGTCGACTAAGCGTCGATGCCCGGCGCACAGACAACGGAGATCGACTCATTCAGTTGTGTGCTGATCACAAACTGTTTCCGGGAAGTACGAACTTTCGACATAAACGTTTGCACCGCGTAGCCTTGCGGTCACCAACTGCAAATCAACCATGGACCCAGTTGTACTACGCGGTCAGCAGCCCCCGGTTTAGAGCCACAACTCGATTTCGATCACGCCTGATAGTTTGTTTCCCTCCAGGCCCTCGCAAGTCAGCAAGAACCATGCCAATACACTGTCCTCGAAGAACTATCATAGCTCAACAGTATAGATCTGAGCTGGCCCAACAACTCTCCACAGTAAACCAATACTGTAGTGGCAATGAGCATGTGAATGAAGCGTGGCAAAATGTGAAAGGAGGTATGTTAATGGCGTTCAGTGCTGTTTGTCTGACTTCTCCTATTCGACTACAAGACCACTGGATGTCGTCGAGATCGCTAAGCATGATTGATGCCAGGAAAGCTATACCCCGTCTAGGTTCGGGCAACCTGGCAGTATCCCAGCCCTCGTGCAACCTTCGGGTGGCATGGCAGTTAGGCATCAAAAGGGTGCTACAGCTGAACGATTATTATTATTATTATTATTATTATTATTATTATTATCATTATTATTATGGATGACGCGCGCAGATCCCTCAAACGCCAAATATTGAAGAGTCTAAGGAAAAACCGAGAGCTCCGGTGGACATCGAAAGCTCGAGAGATGCAGAAGTCCTTTGCTTCGGGAAACAGCTGTGCTCTATATCAACTGCTACGATCGACTGGGCCTAGGAAAGCAATGAGAAGTGAAAAAAATGGCTCGTTAATTCACTCGCAAAAACGTGAACTGGAAAGATGGACCGAGCACTTCGAAAAGCTGTTCAGCTGGCCTCGTGCGACACAGCCTGTGGAGATAATGCATACGGGCGAATGGAATGTAAACCTTGATCGCCCTTTGGAAGAATAAATAAGGTGCGAAATAGCCGTACTGAAACGTGAGAAGGCCCCAGGACCGGACGGTCCGTATCCAGCCCTTTTCAAAGAAGGCGAAAACCCCCTGCTGACCCTTCTGACAAAGCTTATTGGTGCTATATGGGACGAGGAGAAAGTGCGTGCAGAATGGGGCATGTCGACGGTTATCCCTATCTTCAAAAAGGGTACGCGGACGCTATGTGAAGGCCACCGTGGCATCAGCCTACTAGCTGTAGCATCCAATGTACCCTCTGACATCCTTCTGGACACGGGGAGAGGCAGATCCGTGAAAACTAAGCTGGGCTCCGTTCTACAGAGGATCAAATAATCACCTCCCGACAGATTTTGGAACACCGACACTGCTTCCGGCAACCAACAGCGGTTTTGTTTGTTGATCTGAAAGCTGTCTTTGGGCGAGATGGCCCAAATGGTTAGAGCGCGAATTTACTGACCGGAAGGTTCGTGGTTCGAATCCGACCTCCGCCACTCGACTTCCCCTGTCTAGGCTTGGGCAACCTGGCAGTATCCCAGCCCTCGTGCTTCCTTCGGGTGTCATGGCAGCTAGGCACCGAAAGGGTGCTACAGCTGAAGGCTTTCTTTCTTTCTTTCTGTCTTTGACTCTAGACCGTCAGGCACTATGGCAGTGTCTGTGGAGCAAAGGTGTCTCCATAAATTCTTGGCCCTCCTTAGGGCGCTGTACGCCAACTCCCGTGGACATGTGAAGGTTTATCTTCTGAGTTCACCACATCAAGTGATGTCAGACAGGGTTGTCCCCACCTTTCCTCTTCAAGTTCGTGATTGCTACAATCGTGGAAGACTCACTACCAGCCCCTAATGTCTATGGAGTCGAAGTGATCCAGGGGCAACCGCTCACAGTTATCGAGTATGCAGACACAGCTCTTCTTGGATCTGACCCCGTGGTGATGCAAACTATTAAATAATCTAAATAATTCTGCCTCCGTTTGGCATGTGCTTCACAACTGCAAAGTGTAATGTGATACTGGAAGATTGGGCGAAATAACTCACCCTCGATAGATGAACTGATCACGCTGCACAGGTTGCGCTGGTTTGGCCACGTCCTGCGTATGCCAGTCGACCGACTTCCTCGAAGGGCTCTTTTCGCCCAACCATGTGAAGGGTGGAAGGGAGCCAGAGGCGGCCAAACAATGACTTGGCAGCGAAGTGTGAAAGCCATTACCAGCAAACTCAACTGCGCTGGTCACTGCCGTCTTCCTGGATGGGGACCCCGAGACGGGCCACATCAATGGCTAGAGACATTATCAGACATGGCCCAGTCGGGCCATCAATGGCGCTTGTGCATCAAAGCTGTTGCTTTCAATGCATAACTCCTTTTCCAACCCCCCACTTGACAGCCCACTGACAGTGCTGGATTTATGCACCAATTTACCAGCTCGCGCGTGCAATGCGCAGCTACTCCCCCCCCAATCATCGGTGAACGAAACTGCGGCAGCTACAACCACTGTACGACGAGTACGCGGTTCTTACAGCTGACAATGATGATGATGAGATTGGGTGGACTCGGAACCCAACCTCATACTCGCGGATGGGTCGATTGAGATACGTGTCATAAACCTGGTCGCTGTGCGCCGAGAACGTCAGAATACTCTCAGTATTTGACCATCAATGTCTTTGGAGCATTGCCAGGGTCTGGTGGGAACACCGGATCAGCTATGGTGAAGTACATCGAATGGCATTCGGAAGAACTAACTCACCCTCGATCGATGGACTGATCACACTTCATAGTTTGTGCTGGTTTGGCCACGTGCTGCGTATGCCAGTCGACCGACTTCCTCGAAGGGTTCTTTTCGCACAACCACGTGAAGGGTAGGAACGAGTCAGAGGTGGTCAAACAATGATTTGGTAGCGAAGTATATAAACTGTTGCCAGCAAGCTCAGCTGCTGTGGTCATTGCCATATTCCTGGACGGGGACCCTAAAACGAACTACAAATAGAGATTGTCAGACATGGCCCAGTCACGCCCACAATGGCGCTCATGCATCCAAGCTATTGCCTTCAATGCATAGCTCTCTTCCCAACCCACCCAAATAACATCCCACTGACAGTGCTGTTTTTACACACCAATTTACCAGCTCCCGCCTCCATTGCGCAGCTACCTACCCCACCTCCCCAAATCATCGGTGAATGAAGCTGTGGCAAGTACGCGGTTCCTACAGCTGACGATGATCATGATGATGACCACGCGGTAAAGCGATTCTCGCTTTTCGGGAAATCGGTACTGCAAGGGAACGCATTTGAATTAGACGATTTCCGTTGTCCGTGCGTCTCCTATCCGATTCAACCCAAGACGGCCACCCAATTTGGCCTCAGCAGCACTTCGTCTACCCACCTAGGAATTCGTGTCAACAGCGGCCACAACGGTGCCTACGTTTTTAGCCCGTTTTAAACGAACACTTCGTGTGTCATAGAAATTGTCTGGCTGATTCGGAACTACACTCCGTTTGGGCCTAAGCAGACAATGAACAGGTTGCGATGACCCGCACTTTCTCGAGATGCCCTCACAGACTTTGCCTAGCGAACCACGCGGCGGTGACTATCAATCGGTATCCATTCAAATGGTGACGCTTCTGCTCGGCCGCTCATGACAACAACCGGCTTATCTAGTTGCAGAGGCTGCTGCATCACCAAAGGTGCGCAGCCGGAACCTGGAATAGAGCGAGAAGGCGGTCAGTTCAATTAAAGTGCTTTCGACAGGCAGCATATATCAATGTAGAGGGAATCCAGATACAGATGCTGCAGCTAAGTGTGATACACGTTGAACAATGCGGTCAGTTCCAGTGTCGGGACCTTCGGATATGGTATTCAAACGTGGGCAGGGTGGGGTAGAAAAGGGATACTTGAAAGTGTAAGACGACATGCGTCAGCAGTAGCATGTTTTCGCTTATCCACACTGTTATATGCAGCAAGTAAGGCAACGCGGCTGGTAACATCACGTGATGGCCAATGTAGCATCAAATAATTTCTTGACTGCAAGGTTCATGGTTGTATCTGGGTTGAGATAACTGCCAGCGTTCCAAGACCTTGACAAGTGGGGTCTTCAACCAAAGCCTTCGGCTCAAAAGCGTAACCGCAAGGCCTCGGTGTTTGGTGAGAAGTGCGAGTGCAATACCATTTTTATAGAAAGAGTCGCCACACATGTTCCGTTCCTCAACCTGGAGGGCCAGGAGACTGCTTTTTCAGACCTCTAACCATTGACCAACCTGGTTTGAGGGAATCTCTGAGTATCGCATGGACACCACCCAGCATAGTTCAGTGGGTCACGGAGGCACACAAACCGTCGTACCATGGTAAGACCCAGTTTCTTTGGGGGGAGGTTTAGCATATTTGGGGAAGGACGTTATCTTATGAAGTAACTCAGTCTTCAGATTCTAAGGAATACTCCATAAGCATATTTATGATGTCCCATTTCGGTGGAGGCCATTGCACTTAGATATTTTCTATAATTAGGTAGATAGTGGGTGATCGTTGATACTATTTGGGAACAAAGTGGATGTGAAAATGTCTACGCTACCTAAATGTGTACACAAACTCTCCGTCTTGGTGGGTTAAGCTGTAGCGGGATATCGTGTTTCCACTGACGTGCGGCCTTAATATCCTACTCAAACAGGTGGGTGTCCAGCGGTGTGGAACATGTTCCGTCGGCCTCAATACCGGCATATTTTATCAGAGTGTGCTGTTCATCAAGTTTAAAAGAGCCCGTTTTGAGAGGGGAATGAAAACGGTGACATTACAGCTTCTTGCGACACACCAAATCCGTTGGCCAGAGTCTTCGATGAATTTCTGCCCATATGAGCTTCCGGCCAGTAAAGTAGTTGTTTAAGTGGAACGGAATGTTTTTTTCGATGTTCGTTTTGAAATATTCGTGCAACGGATGTTTTCGATCGATCGAACCGAACGTACTGCCGTGAAAAAGCCCGGAATTACTCTGTCCTGACTTCTAAATTTAGTGATAGAGACAGGTCATCGTATCCGTACCAGGTCTACGCCTGTCTTGTGTCAGATGATCTATATCCTTGAATGCACTCAATGAAGGTTTTGTGATGCCAAGAACTAGTCTCTGTAGGACTTTCAACAAAGTGGGAGATCATGAGATTCGACAAAATTTCTGCGGGTCACCAGGTTGACAGGTTTCGGGTATGGGATTTATTTCAGCAACTTGCAATCCGTCGGCAACACACTTAATAACATAACAATCGTTCACCTGTAACTATCTGCAATACAACCCAAAGGATGAACCGGGGCTGAAATTATGCTGGGTTGCCCAAGCCTAGACAGGAGCAATCAAGATGCCGAGGTCGGGTTCGAACTACAAACCTTCTGATCAGTAAGGTCTCGCCTTAACCACGGAGCTATCTCGAGCCCGATAATTCCAAGACTGAAGACTGATAAAGTGGAACGGAGATTTTCGAGATGTGTGCTTTAACACCAACAACCATTTTCTATAGAGGAGAATGTCGGTAGCTCAGGTGGCGACCGTATCCTACCCGGCCCTCTCGCCTTGTTCAGGTGGATTTTTTTAGCCGAAGGTAAACGTCTTCTGGGGGTAGCATCGCTGGTTGAACCTTTGATTTCCGTAGTAGTGTGTATGTATCTGGTCGCATTATGACCTTTTGTGGCACAACTGTCTTTGGGTTCGTCGAGTTCTTTGGCGGTCGCGGTATGCCTCTTTTTCGTTCTTTTGTTGCTTGCAATGGGTTCCTACCAGCATAACGTAAGAGGAATTTCACGCAAAGGGGATTCAACCTGGATATCTCTGGTTTATTTTGACGGGATCGCTTTCGTTATAGATTTATCGCCAGCCCCGTAACCTTTTCCTTATATCCTGTGAGTTCCTTGAATGCAGATTAGGTGGCGCGGTCTAGGTCTGCATGCGGGATTCCTCCAGGACAGTAGCACCACAGCATCGCATCGTACGGAAAGGTTCTCACTATCCTCCAGGAGATTCTTGTCTGAGCTTTGTAGGGTGTGATCACATCTTTACTAGGAGTATTTTCTGCTCAGCAGTTGTCAGATTCCCCATGAGAATGAATGACAAATCTGATAAGCGACTTTACTTTATATCACTAGCCTGATTGTTGTGGCTGGTCAAAGCAAAATCCATCTATTTTGCATCATACCTTCTCGTTGAACCTCAGACAATTTCCCTCAATTGTTGCGGTAGATATACAGTCAAGGGACCCTTCTGTGTGGGAGCGTCACGCGTGTGTGAATAAGATAAGGCCGACAAGGTTGTGTTTTGTTCGCTCTAAATCCAATTTCCACTGGAAAACTGTTCTAGCTCGTTTTAAGGATTTACGCACCTCACCTACTCTCTACTATCGTAACAACTACTTGTGACATTCAGTAATTGCGTAACTTGAATTACGAGTTACAGGCAATAAGACAGCATCATGGCTGTTAATCAGCTCCGACCTAATGTTCACTGGTAACAAAATAGCCACTGTTTTGCTACGGATCTGCTTCTAACCACCCGCAGCAATCCTCAAACAGCAGTAATCTATCGGATGAAAACAAACATGTATACGGCTTTCGGGCTGATCACCTCGAATGGAGCAACTTGCCCAGCAATTCAAGACGACAGTAGGAGGGATAGCTAATAACTGGTCTCGTCCATATTCCACGTATTGCACACAGGGTAATCTTGGGAATATTGGAGAAAGCAAAACACCTCGTTGCATATTGGGTCAGTGGGGTTGAAGAAAATTTCTCGTCTCTTCTGGAGAATAACGCATCCGAGTTAGGACAAACTGTCCATCGTCCTAAACTTCAAGGAACGAGCCGAAACTGGTTTCCTCGAGAGATTGCGATATTACCATAAATGCTAACCACAACAGACGATGTCGATCCACTATTTCTCAAGCCTTGATATCGCACAAGTTTTTATCGTGTGCATCAGGTATATGAAGAGTTTTTGATGGCAAGAATTTAACAGAACTCTGGGACGATTATCACGAACCAGCTAATTGCGTGGTTTATTTACTCGCATGCATGTATTCCTTGTGTACTGAAAACAGAGCGCCTTCTGCATAGTCAACCAGGCACTATTACTCTTCCATGAGTTAGAATGCAAGCAAGTGGGCCTTCCTGACAGGTAGGTGGGGATGCCACTTAGTAACAAGACTAAGGTCTATAATCAAGCCAATGGCAGGTGACGAACGGCCAATTATTAGGGACCTAACAAAGCCTGGTTTGTGATGTGTGATATCTGTCACCTGTTGAGTCAAACCTCATGCAATCGATTTGGGTTTGAGCTGTTTCTTCGCAGAATGTCAGGTAGCTACATATTGTTTCGATAATCATATACGACTTATCATTTCCGCGATTTTTGCTGGAAAAATAGACGCCTTATGTATTTCCCGACGAGAGCTCACGTTTTAAAATTTTTCTTGTTTTTTTCCACTTTCCACGAAATTTCACGGACCGACGATAAGGCCGATTGTGGTATTGTATCCTACGTATAACTTTCGTATACGTCAGTTTTTTTGAAAAGTTTAAAAAGGCTCCAGACATTGCTTAGGTTACCGTACCCCGGATAGTAACTGCAATCTTTCGCTCTGTTTTTTCGTCCAGCTATTTGCCGCAGCAATGGTCAATTGAGCGTGTATATCCAGCCAGTTGAGCAAAAGGGAATCAAGTTCGACAAATTGTTAGTCAATCGCTCGGTGCCGGCTCAAGTGTCCTACGAGGTTAGATCTAACAGCCCCGAGGTAAGTAATGCATATTTAATCATGGAAAGTTGGCACTCGATGCATAAGGTAGGATTACGTCAACATTTCAGTCTTCCACAGGGTTGGTTGGAACACTTCGACAGCCCACCACCGCTTTCGTATTTTTGGAGTTCGTTGTAAATGGGGGATTGAATTTAGACTCCCGTTAACACCATTTTCATTCGTACTTGGTTGTCTAATTCCGCACACGGTGCTCTCTGTTTATGTGAAAAAGCAAATTTGGAAAAACCTGATTTGGAGGTGCCAATTTTTCGAGTGGCGGTTTTCCTTCTAGTTGTGTCTTGATGTACGGTCGTGCAACTCTGCATCGGTCCCTTGGCTTCCTTGCNCTCCGCCCACTATGGTATATTAAAAGGGACGGTAGCTCTACACAGCCCTTTATGGAGACAAAGGAAAATCATTACGACTGTATTTATAGGGTAGTCACAGAGTGTTCCACAAGGTCGTGCCAGAATGTCCGTGAGAAGCGTCGAGTCAAAGGTGCTTGACTCGGATTGACTGGCATTCTGACCAATCAGGGCATGTCTTCATCTAGCCCGTGTCCTGCACGTGACACATCCGTCCAAATGATGTGCTGTTCGGTTATTAGGGACGGCTGGCCCCCGAACACTCCTTTCGGTGTGGAACTCTTGGTGTAAAAGCCAAATAAATAAAACGATTTGTGTAGATAACCGGTCTTAGTGGTGGATATGCTGCCACTTCCTAGTCGGACAGCGTAGCCAAAGTTTGTCTGTCGTCTGCTGGACTGAGGTTGGGTGAGGTTCACCAAGAATCTTGGGTCAGTCCCACGAATGGGATGTGGTACGATGCTCAGATGCGTTTATCCGGTTGCTGTTCCGAGATGTAGTTGGTCTCCGCAGCGTCATACGACTCCCTCTGCCACACCCTTGACACCTCCCCTTTCCTTCCACTCTTCACTAGAACACTTATCCCATCCTTAAGCACCACTATTTGCTGCCGTTATATTGGTGTCCTCAAGTCACTCATGAGAATTATGATAGCTTCTCGCGTTGCGTGATCTTTCATGGCCTCCTCTTTACTGGCTCTGGTACTGTGCAGAATATTTGAGGGTGTTCGAAACACCAGACAGTTTCGCCCGGTGAAATTGCTATGTACACTGGTGTCCGACCCAGGCATCTCGACTGTTCCTGGGCAACCTGGCAGTAACTCAGCCCTCGCACTTCCCGCGGATGAAATGGCGCCGAAAAGGTGTTACGTCTGTAAGACTATTAGCTATTTTTAAACACTGAACAATTTGCCTAATATGCATTTTTGCCAGGGGCAATTCCATGGAGCCATAGACCAGGATGAACTAAGCAGGTTAAGAAACACAGATGTTTATCAGCTGATGCCAGCTGTTATTTTTTTCCTCCAGGTCGACTATGTCACTTGGGCACACAATGGACAAACCGTCAAAGTGGAGGAAGGCAATGGCGATGGTCACGAAGTTTGGTACAAAGTCGAACGTCGAGGACCCGTGTTTCTTGTGGAGTTGCATATACCGCTTCCGAGTAAGCAATGGTTTTCTGATTTGCTTATTTAACCACACTCCATATTTGGACTGCTGTCATGAGGCACTAAAGGAAATCTTTTATGAGTAAATGACTAATAAGTAAGCGCATATTAGGAGATTCAGCTTCGAACGTAACTAGACTACACAACTGCCAATGGAATAACCGTTTTCATTGGCACAGATTCACTTGGTTGTTCTTCAATTGTCGTTGACAGATGAGTTCTATTTTCAGTATCATTTTTGACCCGCCTAGAACTGTCTACGTGAGCTTTATGGACAATCCATTTTCGGCTGCTCACGGCACGCCTGTGCGCGTCAGTGTTCAATAGATCAGCTGATTCGCACGTTCATTGGCCTTTCTGGTTTGGCTAAACTCATCAGGCTATCAAGCGGCTATCCAGGCTCGGGTTCACGATATCTAGAGAACGTTCAGGAAATTGTAGTCCACAACAACGCTCAAACCGGTTAACGCGCCCCGATTCCTTAGAGACTACACCAAGTCTCTCCAATCCGATCTTGTATGGCGTCTTGTTATCCAGTCAACTCTAAGATCAGGATGTTCCCCTGTAGAACTACTGTAGTCAGGTGTGGAAAACGGATGGATCAGTTTCCTGGTTCTGTCGGCTCAGTTGTATAGTGCGAGTATCTGTACCGGATACCATCTTCCTCTACACTATCCTTCAGCTCTTTCGCCACAATTTCCCCAAAGATTCTCCATTTCTGCCAAAGTTTTTCCCGCCACCGGATGCCTGCGCGCAATTGGTGAACCACAATCAGTTTGCGCCGGGTAGAATGCGGTGCTTTCTCTGTACTGGTGTATGCAGGGTCGACAGTCAAGCACTAAGTCCCTTCCCCGTCCACCTTTATTTTTTTCTTTACAATAAGGCTTTCAAATAAATCATGGTTGTATGGCAGTGAAGCATCGGTGTTGAACACTGATGTCATGCTGTCGATGAGGATGATGATGACGGTCAAGCACACAAAACCTGTTGCTAGCCTTCAGTCAGCTCAGTTTTACTTCATACCATATAGACTTACTATTCCGCTACAACTAGTAATATTCTGCAATATTTTGCGATAGTGTGACCTTAAATAGAAATGCTTAGACGGGCAGCATGGTGAACAAACAGCCAACAACCAGGGTAGGACAACCGTTTGAAGCGCGTGCCGGATCTGCCGTGGCTTGCACTACTACAGTCCAAGAGTACACACTGTCGGGCGTGAAGAATAACTGTAAGCCCTTATTGAAGAAGTCGCGTGAATTTTCTCATTTTGAAGGCAAGGCGGTGGACCTCAAGTTTACTCGGGTTTACTCAAGTTTACTAGATACCACATGCAAAGCGTGCTAAAACGGGCGAGTTGGCTCAAGTGGCTAGAGCGCGAATTTGCTCACCGGAAGTTTCGTGGTTCGAACCCGACCTCCGCCTCTCGACTTCTCCTGTCTAGGCTTGGGCAAGTTGGAAGTATCCCAGCCCTCGTGCTTCCTTCGGGTGGCATGGCGGTTAGGAACCGAAAGGGTGGTTCACCAACGTCGATTTTTAGTTTCTTTTCGAGGCCATGCGGTCGCAGTAGTCAGTCAGCGTAGCCTTCAGGATTAACCAGTGTCAACGCTAGCTCTAATTGGTTGGGTATCAATAGCCTATCAGATTTTAACGTGCGCTGTGGGCAAACTTGCGTTCATTCGTTTAGAACATTCTCAAACACCTTGAAAGCATTACTCCTGACACAGCTGTTGATTTAATTTAGGGTGCTGTCACCCTCCGTTCACTTGTTGTTTCTTTTGTTGAAACTTGAAATTTGACTGCTAGTCAACAGACGGATAGTTGTCCATTTCGGTTGACAGTTTGGTGAACCGGGGCAGATGCTTCGGTCTGCAGATGGACCGTTTCGCGTAAGAACTCCTCTGTTCTAGTGGTGGAAGTGGAATCTCACTTGCAGCTAAATGATTCTCTGGGGATTTTATGTACTCTGTGCTGTTTTCTTGCCAAAAACTGGCCAAAACAGGTGATCGTTTTTGTATACTTCACTTTTCTGTGATGTGTGCCAAAATACTTGCACCCCTATTCATCCGTTGCCTTTTCGTTATTAGCTGCCCGTGTAACTGGGAATTGGACACTTACCGTTCACACCGAAGATAAACAAGAACACGTGGCGGTATGCTTCATTGAAGGCAAGTTGATAGCTGCTTCATAAAGTTCGCGTTCTACTGAATTCATTGTACTGCACACGCATCCCCTGCGTCCTCATAGTGAATGATGTTGCAATGACTCACCAGAGGCTGGAAGCTAAACCCCTTGAAACTTGACACAGTTATCTGCATCATTTTTGTCAGTGCACACCTAGCTGTTTCCTGCGTGATCTGGACATCGCGTGTCAAACTTAACACTGTTGCGTCCTTGACGGATTTAAACTGTTACCTTCGGGGTACGCCTCTCTCCTCCCCAGTCCCCCAACTAACGAAGCCCATATCATGGTGTCAGTGGGGCCCCTTTTGTTAGTTTCTTTCCAGATTGTTTGACCTGGCCTTTGGAGGTGTGGTCACCTCAGAACACTTGCGTAAGATAGCACCAGGTTCCTTCCCTTTCCAGTCTTTTCCCTCTCCACTTTTAGGCTTCAAATAAATAAATGAATGAATAAATAAGTAAATAAATAAACCATGTGGTTGTACGGCAGTGAAACACGTGTCAGCACCGATCTCCGTGCTTTCTGATGGTCATAATGACATCTCGGTGTAAAATCGAAAGGCTTTCGAGATGAAAGCAAACATGAATGTCTTTGTGTTCACGTCACACGCCCGATTTTACCAAATTTATCCACAGAGCATGCAGTTGATCGACTGTATTCCATGTATCGCAGACAAACATGGAGAGATGAGTAGATACGTTTTCGCAGATTATCCCTTTGCAGCTCAAGCGGAATCCCGTAGGTTATCTGTATGGCAGAGCAATACAGGTCTGGAGGAATATATGTTTCGAAAAAAGGCCACCTGGAAAGATTGCCGGTGAAACAGTTCACTATCCCCCAAGACGCTATACAGAAAGACAAATTCATTTCCTCTCCGGGATGCCGTCATGTCCAGCTCTTTTCCGTGCCCTTCCTTAAACTTTGGCAGTTTTTTAAACCTACATCATAGATTCTTTGGAAGAGATAAACGCTAGTCCGAGCCCCCTTCTGTAATAACGGTATTGCCTCAGCTCATTTCCCAATACCCGCTGGACGGACAGATGATACCCATAGATGTCATCGAAAATCAAACGATTCCTGCACTGTTTTAGTTTTATTCAATGTCGCAGTGTGGCTTGCCTTTGATTTCTTGTGACCCCTCAGCCACATCACTGTGGATTACAACTTGTGCATTATCGCCTGTTCCATTGGCCGGTCTGATTGCAGCCATTCTCCTGTCATAGCAACAGGTCTAGATTGAGTAGCAATGCAGATCTCGACTTAACACGGATGCGAGTACAAAAAATGGGATAACACCTGATCGCATTTGCGTTAGCTATTCACTGCACGCTTTGGCCTAAACTTCTTGGTCCCATAGTACAGAAAGTGAGAAACCGAGCCGAGTGCTTTCAAGTGGCATGCCTTATAAGGCGCCAAGTGGCTAGACGGTGGAACCTCTGTGGATAATGTGGGAAGGTACTCAAAATCCTCCTTGCCACGTGGTTTCTTAGATTTACCATTTTTTCGGAGTATACTTGAACTCCGAGGCTCTCCTATTTTGTGACGTATATTCGATGCTGTCACAATGTCTGTGTTTTACTTGTTCTTGGAGTCGTTAATGAATGAAACTCATTCTCCTCAGGCGTTAAGATGTGTTCTCTATTTCCGATCAAAAGCCCCGCCAATTATCCGTACTCGTTTGGGAGCCGTTCGGGCGAATGAAGGTGAATCGTTGACCGTCGAGTGTGAACTGGAATCGTACCCACTTCCGTCGGAAGTTATGTGGAAACGAGTGCTTGTATCGGAACAAGGCAGTCAGTTGGTTCCAGTAGTAAATGTGAGCCCGATTTTTCTTGAAATTTCCGTTCTGTGTCTTCAGTGGAAGAACTTTATGTTATAAACATACATGCCGTTTTTTGCTACGGAACAGCGCTTGGCCTAACGCATGGCCTAATTCTTTGCGTAATCGAATTCCTTCAGGATCACAACTTCAACTGGTATTCACGTTAAACGCTGTCAATTTTGTCCTTGTACTATTCTTTACACTGTCACTGGTTTTTCGTTTGATCGTCTGTCTCTTACTGACTCGCTCTCAAATTCGTCATGATATATGTAAATATGCGATGTTTTGCTAGCAGGGACACTGTCTTCCGGTTTTTTGGATCGTAGCCGAACAGTTCTACCGACTACGTATTTCTTAAGAATGGGCTTACTGTTGACAGACCTTCAGGAACTAAACTCTGCAGAATACCACTTACTTCTTGGAGACTTGGTCCCACAAGTGAAGTCAACCTACGCTGAAAAGCTGAGAAGCATCTGGTTCGTCCTTGCTGTGGATCTCACGAAACTCCTGGGAGTATCGAGTCCGCCACCTCCCGACTGGTGGTTTGAACACGAGTGGCTGCTCGTGTCCGATCGGTTAAGCGTTCCAACTACCAATCAGGAAGTCGCGGGTTTGATACTCGCGCAGGAGTTTCGTGAGATATGCACTGCTGATGGTTCGTAATAACAAAGATGACTCAACTCTACAGTGCTTCTTGGTCTTTTGTTGTAGACTGGCTTGACTTATAGGATAAGATCTCTATTAAAAATTCTCGAATTTTCTCATACTACCAACGGGATATCCCTGCTTGATCTCTTTCCATTCTGACTTCAGATGCATCTGAAACAGTGCAATGAGGTCGGTGCTCAGGTCAATGTCATTTCGATTCAGCCTTTCGGGTTGATGGCTCAAGTGCATAGAGCGCGAATTTACTGGACGGAAGGTCCGTGATTCAAACCAGACCTCTGCTTCTCCACTTTCCCTGTCTAGGCTTGGGCTACCTGGCAGTATCCCAGCCCTTGTGCTTCCTTCGGGTGGCATGGCAGCTAGGCAGCTAGGGTGTTACAGCCCCAGGAAAGCAACGGTCAGCGAAACGACAAGTTAAAAATATGGCTCATTAATTCACTCGCAAAAACGTTGACCGGAAAGATTGGCCGAACACTTCGAAGAGCAGTTCAGCTGGCCTCCTGGAACACAGCCTGTGGAGATAATGCATACGACCGAATGGAATGTAAACCTTGATCACCCTTCGGAATAAGAAATAAGGTACGAAATAGCCGTACTGAAACGTGAGAAGGCATCAGGACCGGACGGTCTACATCCAGCCCTCTTCAAAGGTGAACACTCCCTGGTGACCCTTCTGACAAAGCTTATTGGTGCTATATGGGACGAAGAGAGTGCCCGGAGAATGGGGCATGTCGACAGTTATCCCTATCTTCAAAAAGGGTACGCGGGTGCAATGTAAAAACCACCGTGACATCAGGCTGTTAGCTGTGGCATCGAAGGTGCTCTCTGGCCTTATCCTTCGAAGGTTGGCTGAACACAGGGAGTGACGGATCCGCTAAAACCAAGTTGGGTTCCGTCCTGCAAGAGGTTGCATCGATCATATCTTCACCCCCCGACAGATTCTGGAACAGCGACACTGCTTCCAACAGCCAACAATAGTTATGTTTCTTGATCTGAAAGCTGCCTTTGACTTCGTGGACCGCCAAGCACTATGGCAGTGTCTGTGGAGCAAAGGTGTCCCCCATAACTTGTTGACCCTCATTAGGGCGCTGTACGCTGAATCCCGCGGCCGTGTAAAGGTCTACGGGAAGCACTCTCCTGAGTTCACCACATCCAGTGGTGTCCGACAGGGCTGACCTCTCTCACCTTTCCTCTTCAACTTCGTCAGTGATACGATCATGGAAGTCTCACTACCAGGCTCTAATGCCTGTGGGGTCGAAGTGCTCCCTGGGCCTCCGCTCGCAGACGACATAGCTCCTCTTGGATCTGATCCCTTGGTAATGCAAACAATATTAGATAATCTAAATAATTCTGCCTCGAGGTTCGGCATGCGCTTCACACCTGCAAAGTGTAAAGTGCTACTGCAAGACTGGGTGGGCTCGAACCCTAGTCTCATGCTTGCGGATGAACCGATTTAGGTAGTAGACGAATGTGTTTACCTAGGCATCTGTATCAGTCCCGCTGGTCTCACGATTGATGATATTTCCAACCGGAGTGAAAAGACCAAAGCCGCCTTCGTAAACCTGCGTCACGTGTGGCGTAGGCATGACATCAGCTTAACCGTCAAGGGTGGACTTTACAAAACTGCGGTGCGATGCATATTACTATATGCGTTGGAAACCTGACCGCTACTCGCCGAGGTTGTCAGAAGTTTTTCAGTGTTTGACCATCGATGCCCTCGGAGCATTGTCCGGGTCTGGTGGGAACAGCGGATTAGCAATGCTGAAATCGTCACATAGTTTTCGGAATAATTAACTCGCCTTGGGCCTCATTTGCCAGTCAGCTGACTTCCTCGAAGGGTTCTTTTCGCACAACCACGTGAAGGGTGGGAGCGAGCCAGGGGAGGTCAATCACTGACGTGGCAGCGAAGTATGAAAGCCATTACCAGCGAACTCAGCTTGCTGGCCATTGCTGTCTCCTTGGATAGATACCCCGAGACGGGCCACATCAATGCTTGGACACACTGTCACACATGGCCCAGTCGCGCATCTAAGCTATTGCTTCCGATGCATAGCTCCCCTTCTAGTCTCCCTAATTAAAAGTCCACTGACAAGTCTGTATTTACGCATCAATCATCTACCGTTTCTTTGCGCAGTTATACCTACCCTATCTCCCCAAATTATCGGTGAACGAAACTGTGGCAGCCATAACCGCTGTACAAGCACACAGTTCCTATAGCTGACGATGATGCTTGTGTGTTTAGTTTAAGAAGTGCATGATGAATCTTATGGTCGCGCATATTTTCGATTCCGCATGACATGCACTTTCTCGAGCACGTCTATCATCATTATCGATTTGTGATTAGTCGTTATGGGAAAATCTCTTGTTTTGTTACTGATGGTCTTAAGTGACCCGCTCGCATAAAATTGCCAACACTACCCTCCCGTTGTTGAACTTTGCTCTGTCAATATTAGTGCTGTTCATCCGTACGGTGAATAGAAAAATCTCGGTAGAGCTAAACGTAAATTATCGGCTGTTCGCTTCAGGTCAAGCGTGTCGGTCGATATCTGAATTAATTATTTTGGATTTTCATTGTACGCCCAATTCTTTCATACCGTTTCTTCTCGCAGGCCACTTTCACAGCCAAGGACGGTGTGCAAAATGCAGTCATGGAATGGCAGGATGCAACGCACGTCAGCGGACCCTACTTGTGCACTGCGAGGTCACCTCGTGGTTCAGACACTCAGCTTTTTGATGTTCGTATCAAAGGTGAGGTCACGATCTGTTTCTTTGGGCTTACAATCTCTCAGTAGGTTTCTTATTCTACCTCCAGTACTGTCCCATATGATAATCACCCCAAGTCCTTTTTCATTGGGGGATATAAGTTTCAACAATTTCTGTGCTATGAACAGACTGGAATTTGGCATTTATCAGGTACTCGGAAATCTGCTACATCGTCACTCGAACAGGGGGGCAGTATCGAATCACATGACCTGAACTACATGATTATATCCCGCTTCAGCACAAATTTTTCAGCCACCGATTGCTCAGTTATGAAACGTTCGGATTTATACTCGGGAGTTTGCGGATTTCTCATTGATCTAAAGTTTCCTTACACAGTCACTGATGATGATCTCTAGCCAGGAAGCAGCTGTACGACGGCGCTTTCAGCCTTCTCGTCGTAGATTGAGTTTGCTTGCAGGATGAGGTTCGATGTGGCGGGGTTGAAGAATCCCCCGGTTACCCAGCAATGTCTACTGTCACACTTACTATTTGATTTTTTCTGAGGCCTAATCTTCTGGTACTTGCCACAGCACCGTTCTAGCCATTAAGTAGCCCGAACGGCTCATCAGTAGTGGTGCTCCATTACACGGTGACGTGTTCCCCGAAGTGCACTATTTGATAGCTCAAGTGGTTAGAGCGCGAATTTGCTGACCGGAAGGTCCGCGGTTCGCACCCGACCTCTGCCTCTCGATTTCCCTTGTCTAGCCTTGGGAGACCTGGCAGTATCCCAGCCCTCGTGCAACCTTCGGGTGGCATGGCAGTTAGGCACCGAAAGGGCGCTACAGCTGAACGATTATTATTATTATTATTATTATTATTATTATTATTACTAATATTTCAATCACCTATTTGGCGTGATTCTCACTTCAACTTCTTGTGTAGGTCACATTTTCTACTCATGCCCAAAATAATCGTTGTTTCTCAGCAAAACTACCTGACCTTTTCCGTATCCCTCCTGTTTTTGAGTGACTACGATCCATTTCTTGAACTGGAACACTAACCACTCAGAGACCGAGAGAACTGTTATAAATGGACTGTTTTTGATGAGATTTCGTATTTCATCCCTCGTTCTTGTGTCAAAACACTGGGTTTCTACTACCTGTGATTTGTTCAGAGTAAAAACAGCACTGGGACGACTAAAAGGAGATTGTCGTTGAATTTAAAACGAGTAATACATTAGCTGTTTTCTTTCCTGGATCTCCACTCAGCCACGAATTCTAGTCTATATCCGTTCAACCTGAAATCATAATATCTCCACAGTGTTTGTATGGATAGTTTAGACGGGTTTCGGCAAGCGTAGCTTCTTCAATAGGTACTGAAAGAGATATACGGTCCACTGTGGGTTAACAGTACATGCAGTTGAACGCGACGCCAAAATACACCAGATGGGAGTGATCACAATTCATTGGGGTTATTGACTACTCCCCTAAATCTAGATCTCATCAGATACGCTTAATCTGTCAATATCAATGAAGTTTATCCTTGGTTGAGTGTCACACTGAACGAACGAATAATTCACAGGCTGCGTGAACCTTCCTTCTGAGCAGTTGTCACTCGAGGAACCGTACAACTTTCGACCACGTGGTGTGAATTTTTTAATCTAATGACAAACGGAGCTATACTCTTTCTGGATCATCAGCCATTGACGACCTGACCTTACAGTGTTCCACTGCTAACCGAGAGGTCGCGGGTTGGTGCCACCCTAGAGATTCGTTCGGACGCCTACTGTTGGTGACTCTCAACAAGGGTGTAACACAGATGTCCAGTGCTCATTGGGTTTTTTGCATTGGTTGACTTCATATGGTGGAGGAAATCTCAATTAAAACCCTAAATTTGACATCAATGAAAAAATTGTGGTTAGAGCGCGAATTTACTGACCGGAAGGTTCGTGCCTCAATCCCGATCTCTGCATCTCGACCTCTCCTGTCTAGGCTTGGGCAACCTGGCAGTATCTCAGCCCCCACGCTTCCTTCTGGTGACATGGCAGTTATGCACGTAAAGAATGTTACAGCTGAAGGACTCTCCACTCAATCTATTTATCATTATGCTAAGGTGTATTCGTACTTCGCGGAATCTCCTCACTGTAGAAGTTGTTACACATTTTCCTCCGTTTCCGAACCATTCCACTGTCCCTTGGTAGTTGCTATCCCACCTTCTGTTGAACTAGCCGTTCCCGGGGGTGGTATAGTGATAGGGAGAGCCTTTTTTATATACCACCCTTGGCATATTGCCCCCTCCCATCATAGTCGTTTGATGATGTTTGATCAAAAAAAGTTGAATCGTTCAGTTGTAGCACCCGTTCGGTGCCTAGCTGCCATGCCGCACGAAGGAAGCACGAGCGCTGGGGTACTGCCAGGTTACCCAAGCCTAGACAGGGGAGGTCGAGAGGCAGAGGTCGGGTTCGAACCACGGACCTTCCGGTCAGTAAATTCGTGCACTAACCACTTGGTCCATCTCGCCCCTATACTTGTTAGTAGTATATTGCGTCAATGATGATAATTGCTAGTACGGAGATGCTAGTCATCCTTACCTTCCTTGAGGAAATCTCGGCGTTCAGGTGGTTTCCTGAAGCAGTGCGCTTGTAGGGATATCTCTCCGTCTCACTGAAGAAAAGGACCATTCTCCGATGTGATGATTTGTGATTTGTGCTCCGCAAAACGTTCCTCTGAGAGACCAATTCGATTTGCAGTCTGAAGTACGTTTTATAGAGATGAGCAGCCAACGGTAGATGACTGTCGTGTTGTCTAACTTTACGAGGGCGATGCGTACTCGTGGCAAACCACGGTTCCGTGGATGCTTTATTCTCCAACTATACTGTATTGATGTTAGGCGGAATCCTGCTCGCAGTTGTGCACTTTTACGGCCAAGAAGCTTGAGTCACTTTCGCTTGGCCAGAAGACCTGGTTGCTTGCTTGTGCCTGCTTACCAATGGCACGTCCAGCAGGTATCGGAATTTCTAGAATGTTGTCACCTCATCCACTTCGAGTGCGACTCCCCCTACGTATGTTTTAGACCTGGTTTTGGGCGTTTAGCACACATTTTGCACCTTTGGTGGTCCTTGTGCCGAAAACACCAGCGTGGAGGCTCCAAACTGAGAACTGAGCTGCGGCGTTACCGCTTTTACAATTGAGCAACTTTGAAAACCGTATATTTGTAGAATAGTGGTACTCCGTATTTGGTCCAAACAGTTTACAGCTCGTATTTGAGCAATGGATACAAATTTTATGATAGCGTGGCCTTCCGATGAACTGGACTACAACAGGTGAGTTAACTCACTCACTCAATTGAGTTGTATTTGAGCGACGCAGTCCACGAATATTTTTTAGGGGAGTGTATTCTCCATCATTGACCAGAACAGCGCCGGGTCAAACCACTGTCGGGCCAACATTTCAACTTATGTCGTATGATTCGCCAAAGTGCATGCAAGCTCTTGAACCACTCCTTTTCGCGGAATGTGCATTTGTCAAACTGTTCATCTGGGCAACCGATGGGACCTAACTTTGGTTTGTTCATATCATACCCATCAATGCGGTAAGAAAGTTCACAGTACCTGGATAGATTTTTTCTTTCAAGGGAAAGCTCCCATTTGTAGGGAGGGTGCATTGTATATTTTTCATAACTTTGGTGGAATCCATGCAGCATTTACCGGGGTTGGTTTTTTTTTGAAAACCAGGGTGTTTGTGCGCACAATAGCCCGTTCGAAAATATGTCGGCTTTGATGGTGTTCATTTGTTCTGCACTTCTCATCCTTGGTCACTACCTGACTGCATTGATTTGCTTCGCCCAACAGGTAAAAGTGCGTTTATCTGGCCGGCCGTCGGAATAGCTTTGGAGTTATTGGTGCTTCTCATTACGATTGTGGTGTACGAACGTCACCAAGCCAAACGTCGCAAGGCTGAAGAAAATTGCCCTCTTATTAAAGGTAAGTCAGTTGTCGTACTCATGTTGTTTGAGAGCCGGACTTGACTGAGGTAAACAGTGGTTGCGCAATCGTTCCTTGTCCTTGGTTCTCTGTTTTGCCCACTTAAGCAAGACGAATGATAGCTAGAACCGGCATGTGGTGCTACAGAGGCGATTTGTCACAGATGTGTTTTTTTTTGTTCCACTGATCCCAACAATTTCCAAGTAGTTGCTCTACACCGGTCGTTCGCGACAGGGCTTTCAGGTTTTGCTGAACGAAGTGAATGTTCCACAGAGGATTCGAAATCTGCTCACAGGTAGTCAACATAATTCTTACCAAATTTCGTTAGACTCCCATCCTAGGGATCATAATCGTGATTTCACGAATTCACGTCACCATCATCGACAGCATGACATCAGTGTTCAACACCGATGCTTCACTGCCGTACAACCATGATTTATTTGAAAGCCTTATCGTAAAGAAAAGAATAAAGGTGGACGGGGAAGGGACTTAGTGCTAGCTTACCACAATCATTTCGGGGTGCCTATACCTCCAAACACTCACTCAGGCGATCTGGACAGAAACTGACAACAAGAACGCCACTGACATCGGTTGGCAGCCATATCTTGTAGTGTCTCCAACCAGGTGCAATGAGGATCACGTGGTCCCCATCCTGGAAGGCGAATTCACGTAGTGCATTAGTTATCATCATCATCATGCGTACAATACTTCAGCGAAACAAAACGCTACATATGAAGGGGTTGTCAAAAACATCCTTTCTATCTCTTATATCTTGCAAGCTAAGTCTCACCTGTTATGTACTCTTTGGATGCATGACTTTTGACACCTTACAGGATCGGCACGTTTTGATTCGGTTTCAATATTGGCGCACTGCATATACTTCGAGACGCTCCTGCACGGGTGCTAAGGGATCCAACTCCGACTTCCGTGTCTACGTTTCGCCCATTTGACAGTGTTTGTTCTGATATATTCTTCCCGGTCGAACGGCAGTGAGATTTGTTTCATGTATGGAGCTGATTCGACGTGATTTGGACTCACGTGTCGGGCTGGTTGGACCTGCTACTCACTCTCCATGCAAAATCGTCTCCAGTTTCCTTTGATCTCTTGTTCCTCTAAGCGAATTTCAGGGTGGCTTTGACAGCCATTACCAGTAGTCACTAGTGAAAGTAACTACCGGTCGATGCATGCTACCACCTGCTTTACGCAGTCATGTCACATCATTGGTCACACTGGCCACAATTTCCTGGATAGGGACCGCGTGATCCTCACCGTACCTGGTTGGAGATAATACAAGATGTGGCTGCCAACCGATGTCGGCGGCGATCCAGATTGCCTGAGTGAGTGTCTGGAGATATAGGCACCTCGGAATGATTGTAGTAAGCTGGCATCAAGTGCCTTCACCGTCCACCTTTACTGTTTTCTTTACAATGAGGCTTTCAAATAAATCATAGTTGTACGGCAGTGAAGCATCGGTGTTGAACACTGATGTCATGCTGTCGATGATGATGACTGACCACAATTTCTATACCTCATATAATCGATTTTTTTTCACATTTCACTCAGTTGATACCAACAGGTATCGAATTTGTAGGTCATACTTTCATATTTACCTGTCTAGGCCTCTATGACATTGTAGTGTGCTGCATACTATGATACTCGACGCGTACAGGACTACCTGGGCATGGTTTGGTCTTGCTGGATTGTTCGATTTCTAGTGTCGTAGTGCACTGTTCCAGGCTAGAGCTCATTCTGAGGGGATCACGTGAGCTCATGTGATCTCACGACCTCTGAACATCAGCATGGGCAATCCTGGTGAGAAAGCAGGTAGGTTTTGGTCAAAATAAGGGCAAGGCGTGGACACCAATTTAAAGCCCATTTACACTAGTGTTAACACTACCAGATTTATACCTCGTTCGTTCGGATTGCACAACTCTTCACAAGGTTCTAGCTAGCCCCCGTCATCACCTAACTTGAGTCCCGCTAGCGAAGAGCCCCAACTGGTAGTCGATACACCACCTTGCTTCATTGTATGGCTTATTCCCTCAGCGACGAAACTATACTACCTTTTGTAACAGCTTCCGTTTGTTCGTCACTCATCGTTCATGCTCATTTTCTTGTTTCCCATTCAGCGGAAAAGTAAACTAATCGATGCGAACACATGAACTCTTCGACTGTCGGTTTCTGTGGCTAGCACATCAATCACTGATATTCCTACCTTTTGTGCTTATAACATTGTTGTAAACTCCCCCAGCGCCCAACCGACCCACTCCTTACTTTATGGGCATTCAACCAGGGAGCGCAGATCCACAGTTCTCCGTGAAACCCACCGCCACCGTTCTGATCCGACGACCCCACCGCGTAGTTTTCTCTTTGCTTCGCTCTTCTCTTTCCTTTCGGTTCTCTTCGCTGATCATGTAGTCCGACTAGAATTCTTATACCTTTTTATGTCCTTTATTGCATCATTTTAGTTGTTTTCATCAACCTTTACCGACGTTGTTGACCTTGCTTTTACCTGACGACGTTACCTTGTCATATACCATGTGATGCTCAACAAATACATATTTCCTGATGCTTAGTAGTGTTTTTTCGTCAACGGATGTTGCGTTTCCTTACCATGAGCTTACGGCAACTCAGATGTGGCGTGGATACGATCGTGGACCCTAGTTGTCGTATAGTGAATTACCTCCGTAAACAAGACCTTATTTGTCCCAGCGGATCCTTGTTATATCTGCTGATTCGTCAATCTGTGGTATCTGCTGCTGACCCGCTCCAGTGCCTAATGCCGGAGAAAAAGACTCACAGAAGGGAACACAGCCTCTATATTCCGAACAAACGAGTGCGAGAGCAAAAGTTACAACGGTCCCACGCTATTTAAAGGGGACTTTCTGACATTGATCCAGGCTGTTTGATAAGCGTTAATGAACACCCGTCAACATCGATCGTACCTCTGTGAAAAGCCTGAACGCTGGTCACATTCGGTCGTGCTTCTGTGGCGTGCAAGAACACTCATCAGGTTTTGCTGAATCGATTGAATGATTGACTGGTCTGGATGCTTGGCGGCTTTCCTGTTGAGATTTTGGTGGAGCAGTAGCTTCCGGGTGTTCTGAGGTTGCTTTCAGGAATCTGACCTTCCTGATAATTCTAGACACAGCGGCATCCTCATAATCTGGTACTCACCTGAATTGCACGACCGTCCCGGTGCAATTCTTGGTACCCTGGAAACAAAATTACTTTGACTCTTGACGGTTTACACTTTTCTACTGCAGGTTACTGAAGAGAAAACAATACCTCTTTTTCCCCTAGAGGATCTACTAAAGTTGTGTGATAGTGAATAGTTTTTCGCTATAGTTCTTCATATCAGTTGTCCTTGAAGCTCTTTTTTAGCGGTCTTCTTCCAAGGTTGCGCCAAAATTCATCCCTGCGTACCAACGTTGCTTCTTTATCGACCAGTCATTTTGCATCTACTGGCCTGGTTTTTGACAACCGGCATAAAGGTAGCTGTTCGCTCAAGTGCCAGAGCAAAACAATCGAACTTGTTAGTCTTTTGTTCTCTCGGAAAGCCTGTTGTTCATTTCGCATTCAATCTGCTGGTCGGTTGTTCCATACTAGCCACCTTTTTGATACGTCTAGTTGTTAGTACCATCGATTTGTATTACGGTATGTCACGTGCTGGCACTCGGTCATCGTGGTTCAGTAGTATGTGCGTGTGTGTTTGCCGATGGCCTGGTGGATTGTCTGGCCTTCGAGCTGTCGTTCGTTTGCATCCGCACATGCTTTTAGTCAGCACAAAATCTAACAACAATCTTTCAGGCCATATCACTTGTGAGGAATGAGAACGAAGTACAAAATGCAGGATTTCTATACGTGGACGCCTTGCTCTTTCATATTCCATCCATAGCAGTTGATGCCAGAGCGATGCTTCTCAGAATAAATACCGCCTCCCTAGTGATTGCACAAATTTAATCTGATTCAGTCTCTGATTTTCGGGAGAAACGTCACCCCTAAGGGATGCGAAACAACATTCCGTTCACGACAATTTCATGTGTTCCACTCCATCACTTATCACTGCATCATCTGGGGAATAACTTCTTGTGGCCGTCGTTTTATTATTGCACATAAGTGACTGGGACTTTTATGGTGTCCCATCCTTTCTTGAAAGGACACTGATGCAGAAGTCCAAAACTTCGCGTAAGAGCCATATCTGGTTGAGGGGAATGCAAGTGAAAGCGAGTGAGCTGCAACCTCATGCAGCATGTTGTTTTATTTGGAGGACATCTGAGACGATGTTCGCTGATGCGGATCCAGTTACTTGTTTGCCCTCTGAGAAGTGCGGAGTCCTCGAAAGCTTGGAGCAGAGCATCCACCAGGTAGCGTCCCTTCGCACTGATTTAATAGATTCAAACACCTGTTTAGTGTTATCCGCTTTCCTTCAGATGTCACTTGTTTCCCGAAAAAGTGTTGCTTCATGTGGATGACTTTGTGTCAAGATCAAGCCGTGATAGTGCTCCGTACCTGGACTTTTACCTTTAACCGACCAATGCAGAAACACTTGATCGATTTTGATTCTTTACAACAATTCGCGAGCAGCGTCTGTCACTGTTTAGTCAAGAAAATGGTGTGAGCTGTTTTAGATTGTTGTCCTCTCATCATCATTGTCAGCTGTAATAACCGCGTACTTGTACAGTTTCGTGCCACAGTTTCGTTCACCAACGATTCGAGAAGGTGGCGTAGATACCTGCTCTTTGGAGGTGGGAGCTGATAAATTAGTGCTTAAATACAGCGCTATAGGTGGTCCGTTAAGTGGAGGGATTGGGAAGGGAGCTATGCATTGAAGACAATAGCTTGGATGTATGAGTGCCATTGAGAGCGCGACTGGGCCATGTCTGACAATGTCTCCAACCATTGATATGGCCCGTCTCTGATTCCCCATCCAGGAAGACGGCATACCTGGCGTTCAACAGATGTAAAGTTATCTGTAATGGGTCTCCCATATGAGGACACACGTGTTTTTTAGTCCGATGTTGCGGCTGCCGATGGTCACATTTGTCAGTGAGGACAGACTGGAAACCGATCAAGGTTTGACGGAAATCGGACGTCATCCTCCTCCTCCTCATTGCCACTTCTGCGTAACTGCTGTGGCGAAGTTTTCAGCAACCTTGTGAGTAGTTCCCTCTATTAAATTTCCTCCTGTAAGGGAAGACATTCTACGATTATAATTCTCAATTAGGACGAAACAGATGTACACCATAGATTGGATTCATTTACAGGACGAAATCTCGGTCAAAATATATCCGTATGTAGGCGACAGTAGGGATGGCATTCTTATCGATTAGCGGCTGTGCACAGCGATTGTTGCGTGGACTTCTCGATTTTCTTGTCTCTTTGCACATTCTACCTGTCTAATAGTTGGTGCGGAAAACGATGTTTTTCTCGGTGGACGGCATGATCAAGCTACCCGAGCTTGTCAAGTTGTATGCGTTACATAGGCGTTTTCACCACCGTGTCAATTGGTGTTGCTATTGTCATGATCGTGACGTGAACAGTTGGTGAAGTACAGTTCGTGGAAACTGTGACGATCTCCTCAATTCATGCTCTCAGCATCGGCCCTGGATGGGGAACCGGAGACGGGCCACATCAATGGTTAGAAACATTGTCAGACATGACCCAGTCGTGCCCTCGATAGCGCTCCTGCATCCAAGCTATTGCCTTCAATGCATAGCTCCCCTCCCAATTCCCCAATTAACAGTCCACTGACAGTGCTGTATTTACGCGCTAATTTATCAGCTCCCGCCTCCAATGCGCAGCTACCTACCCCACTTCCCCGAATCATCGGTGAACGAAACTGTGGCAGCTACAACCGCTGTAGGACAAGTACGCGTTTCTTCCAGCTGACGATGACGACGATGATGATGATGATGAATGTTCATCATTCATTTCAACTAATTAGGTCTTCGTCTACATTACACCGTTTAGTTGTCGCGTCTACATCCACGTGCGTTGTTGGAAATCACTTCCGAGCATCCTAGTGAAACAACAAAGGCCTGTGAGATCAATTACCTGAAGAGCGGTACATCACTACATTCAACCCACAGACAAAGTTTACAGGGTAGACGTCTTCCCTTCCCATCCTTGTCTATGCCTCCTTTGGTTGACAGGCATTCGTCGCAGAGTTGCGAAGGGAGCTGACTTTCTTTGTCAGTGAATCGGCCGGTTTCCGTTGATTTACTGGGATCCCGTTGATCACGCAGAAAGCCACATTTAGCGTTAAACTAGTAATGCCGGTCGTGCATCATGGGTTTAACTTTTTATCTGATAACGTCGGGAAATCAATTTGTAGTATCACTGTCCCTGCCCACGCGCGCTACTGGATTGAGCTGGACCAAGCTACGTGTTCCAACAGGCGTTCTGATGCAGCTGACTGGAATAATCGTTCATGTAATAAAATTTGCCAGCGTACAAGTACAACTTTTGGTTGATGCTCCAGCGATGGCAGGTGGAACGGAACGATACGGTCGATAATGGAAGCATTGTTGCCGTAAAGCAGCTATTACCGTGGCAACTCGCCCCCTCCGTGTGGCGGAGTAAATCCGACTGAAGTTACGTAATATCAGTGAAGTTCGAAAAGGCTAGTAGGAACACAGAATCCTTTCGTACGAACCTGCATGTGACGAGGGTGCCGTTGTGGCAAATAACGGTAGGAACGAGTGCGTATTGTTATATCAGATTCGTTCGGTCGTCAGAGGCGCTGTCAGAAATTTTCGTCAGTGTCATCGCACTCAAAAGGACTTAATGGCAATACAGCTGTCGCGTGCCTTTCTGGTGATCCCTTGTCACCTTACGATGCAGTGCTCTTCTTTGAAACCTCTGAGATATTCCTTCCAGACGCCTCTCCGCGTTTTATTTAGGTAATTGTGCCCCTTCGCGATACCGTTGCTTCTGACGTTCGCTACTAGCCGAAGGAGAAACTAATGCGTTTTTTCGTTCCCAACGAGCTAAGTAAAGACGGTTGACTGTAACTCCCAAGTAGGAGCACGTTACTGTCGCTTCACCTGACGTACGCCGTAATTGGGTCAGTTTAAGCTATAAGAGGTCAATTAACTCGGTGAAAGTTTCCAAGAAAGCTCCCTTGTGGGACCAAAGCGATGTCATCCTAAGTGTAAGTCTCTCCTCGTAACTCTTCTTCAAGAAGGCACGGATTCCGTGGATAGTATTCACATCAGCTCTGTTTTTGTCATCTCACTATTGTAACCATACGGTGAATAATGACGAAAAAAGCTATATTATCAGTGGCTTTGCGGATCACAATTCTCTGGGGTTTTTTTTGGTTGCACTTAGGAGTGTCATCATCATCCTAGATGTGATTAATGAGACTGACATTTTGAAAAAAAACCGGACGGGAAAGGGTCCCACAGTCATTTTGTGTTGTCCATACTTTCAAGTACTCATCCAAGTTTAATATACAGAAACTGAGTGGTTTTTAGCGTTCCCGGACCAACTGTTTCGACGTTTTCAGCCAATCGGGAAGTGGTCAGGGGGCAGTCTTTTAGGGTCAACCACACAGACTTCACCCATGCTGTTCTTCCAAGCGACGTTGTAGACTATCGTTCTTTTGTGGTCAAAAGTAAGGGCTTTCACCTCTTCAGTGGGTACTCAGAAATAAGTCCCCAAAGATGTTGCCATTCTAGTCCGGTAGCTATTTTACCTTCATCCCGCATTCATGAATACGTACTTTTCCGTTGAGGGAATTGACGTTAATACTCGTGGCTCCGTTGCGAGCATGTCGATGCAACTTTGGGGACAAAATAAAACAGGTGCGCGATTTCTCATTACCCCAGGAAGATGCGATCAAGAGAACAATGGAGTGGGTCTCAAAAGAATGGAGGATCCGTGAAGGGAAGCGTAAAACCGTGTTTTCTCAGTTTAGTTCACGGTCTGAACCTTTCAAGCTGGCAGTGCCGTTAATACAACCACGGAAGGTGCAAAACGTGTATTAATGCCCAAAACCAGGTCAAAAATACCTGCAGAGCTCGTAAAGTGTAGGCTGCGACAACCTTCTGGAAATTCGGGTGCCTTCTGGGTGCGCCATTGGCAACCGCCAGTCGGCGTTTGCTGGATCATAATTGACTGCTGGCCATGCGGAATTCTGCCTAACAAGAAGTCCGCCAGATGGCTAGGATTTTTTTCACGGTGCCTTCCGGGTAAGTGAATGCAATGATGTACCAGTTTAGATAAAACTGTGATAGTCGTTGGGGTACTGAATGTCTGGCTGGTAAAAATTTCATGGGCCGTTGCCATCACCCTGAATTTGTCACACTTGGTAACCTGAGCAAATCAGTGTGGAATCCATCTGCTTTGTAGCTATCGTCAGTCGAACACCAAAACGGTTGTAACTTGTTATGGTCCCGGAAAGTCCCAATCGCGTTGGGTCTGAGAGCCAAGCTTTCCTTGCTTATCGCTCTTCGCCCCGTCACAAGCATTCTAGTGTGAACCTGCAGAGTCTCCGGTAACCTAATTACGGGCTGTGTGAAGCTTTCCTGCGTTTTGCTATACCTTGATAGATGGAGTAATGATAATGCTGTCGCCTGGCGTGTCAGATGTATGGAGTTCAAACCCCGGTTTGGCCAGGGATATGTACTGCTGATGAGCTCTAATGAGAGCAAAACTCGAGTCCAGCGCTTCCCGCCTTACGTCAGGACAGGAAGACAACTGTTCAAACGAGAGCGATGTGATTGTGAACACTACAAACCTCGCAACCACCTACAACAAGATAGTATGACTGTTGCGCAACAGTGGCATTTCTCCGTAATCCATTCAACTCTCATCTCAGAGTCATATCAGCCGGACATAAAGAACAGCACCTGTGTGTGTGTGGGTGTTAGTCTCAACGCCGCAAAGATATCTATCAACTTAATCGCGGCGCTTTGGATGCCTTCCTAACGCATGGTTTAACTGGCTGGCCTATCAGAATGCTTTGTTGGAATGTAGGGAAACACTC
>NW_008752182.1:131476-136960 GCF_000715545.1 Opisthorchis viverrini | reverse complement strand
TATAATGCAGACGAGAAATCTGTTTTGTGGATAGAAAGGATAGAGGTCTATCGATGAATGCTTTTTGTCTAATGGCGAGGGATGTTTTTATTCTGGTGAGCATTACCTCACCTTTTTCGTATTTAGGCATCGAACTGTCAGTGCTAACGTGTTAACTACCATATTTTTTCCGTAACTGCATTTTTACTGAAACTTATTGTCCTGACTACACTCATCCCATCATAAGAGACCACTTCGGTTGGGGTCTGCAGAGCAGAACAACGATAGTTCTAACCAGTACAACCAGTATACACCGAGTGTTGATCGTCCTTAAGTTGGGCAATTGCTTTAGTGGAAATCGATTGCGATCAATTCACTCCCCAGCTTTCGTATTTTTCCTCATTGTCCAGCTTTTGTCTGAATTTAAGGCCACCGAATAAACATGTGTCTGTTCTCAACACGCTCCATTTTCTTGCTTGTGTCCTGAATGCATTTGAAAGGCAATCGCTTTATTCACCCTTCACTTCGTTGGACTGATTTCGTTCGGATGTACCGTGTAGTCTCGTTTCTGTCTGGCCGATTCGAACCGTGGTTGCCGTGTTCATTTCGGACGGAGCAGTTTTAGTGAATCTCCCTTGGAGAATCAAAGAAGCGACTTTTCCCCTGATTGGCTTAGCTACTCCCCATAAATTATAGCCCAATCGGAATGCCCTGTGCCATCGATCCAGATGCGCCAAATGGCCGTGTTGTGAAGCAGTTTGTGCTACTCTCTTTCGCTGTTCTGGAGTGGACTTTGCTGTAGAGTCGGCTCTATCCGTTATCGCGGTCCATGAAGCGATAAAACGAATTTTAGTGAACCTTTCAGTGTTTACAACCGTCTTCGACTTCCTACTATGTACCACATATTCTTACTAAATTTTCCGGTTCTAGGAACTTCACTAGAATTCGACTAGATGGCAAGAAAACTTCCCATCTCCAGTGATCAGTACATCGTATCGATGCGCTTCTATTACGGACATAAAGGACCATCGTTTGTTTGTTGCATTCGTTTCAAACATAGCAAAGTACCCAATGTGGCACTCAAAGAGGCTGCTGAGGACACTTGGATGCAACGGAATTTCTATTTTTCCTGTGCATGTTATCCAACCCTCAAAAGGATACCCTAAAGAAAATAGAAAACTTTCTGTTCCGAACAAACTACTTTTCTGGGATTCTCAGATGTTTCTTGGACGTTTCTCGTGGAAGGACGACCAGCATAAACCCCATCGCATGCTGTTTGAAATGCGGTGACGAAGTTCCATTCGTAGTTGAGTGTTTGTCAACAGCTTTAATGAGTATATGAAGCTTCATGAAGCGCGTGCACCAATTCGCGCCATATGATCAATCAGTTTAGTAGTCGTCAGTCTCCGTCCTCCAGATCACGGACAAACTGATGTCTTTCTCTGTAATGTACTACTCATAAGGTTGCTGAAAATCCATCGACAGCCCACAACCGGTTTCGCCCTTTCTGGGGCCCATCAGGTATTCAGATTCAGTTGGGTTCCAGGTGAGTCTCTCGAAATAACCAAATTCGTTTGCAAATGAGTGTATATTCGCTAATTTCGTGCAATTTGGTTTCAAGTAGAACATAAGGTTGACGGAAACCCGGGGACTGCGCCTACCTTCATGAAGCGCGTGCACCAATTCGCGCCATATGATCAATCAGTTTAGTAGTCGTCAGTCTCCGTCCTCCAGATCACGGACAAACTGATGTCTTTCTCTGTAATGTACTACTCATAAGGTTGCTGAAAATCCATCGACAGCCCACGACCGGTTTCGCCCTTTTTGGGGCTCATCAGGTAGGCTCAGTCCCTGGGTTTCCGTCAACCTTCTCCAAAAACAAATTAGTTTGCAAATGAGTTTATATTCGCTGATGCCTTTCTCCTGTGATTGAACTGAACATTGCATACGATAAGAGGACGTGTTCTTATACTCTGGCTGTTGTCGGGAGCTCGAGGAATGCTGTTAGTCCTGAAGCTGTGCCGTGTTCTTACAAGTACTGTATGCGTATCGCAGGCTAAATCATCAGTTAATTCAAGCCAAATGTTGTTGAAGGGAGGTTAGGAATAAAATTAGTTTTGTACCATTCAGCACCCTTTCGGTGCCTAGCTGCCAGGTCGCCCAAACCTAGACAGGGGAAGTCGAGAGGCAGATGTCTGGTTCGAACCACGGACCTTCTGGTCAGTAAATTCGCGCTCTAACCACTTGTGCCATCTCGCCCCCAGCTGCTGTTATGCCGTGAGATATTTTGAGTGCTAGTCCACTGGAATAATCCAATGTCATGAGAGATTCCCTTTGTGGCGTCTCCTTGAGGGTGTATAGAACATTTGGGCAACCTCTTCGGTTCTGGGTGCGCAGTGGGAGTACGATGGAATGATACCTTCAAAGTAGCTTCCTGAATGGAGGTGTTTCTATTTTGGGAGTTATTCTGGAGGGAAGAATGCTACATTTTACAGTCTCTTCAACAACGGGCACAATGCCCTTTTGGACCAGGGGGTGCGGTCGAATGACCTGCTGATATTTGGCGTATTCTATTTTAATTCACCAACTATTCTTGCTTCATTTCAGCACATGTCTGTCAGTCAAAAACGTTCTTCTGGTGGAGGAAAGTCTACTGAAAACCAGTTTTCCTCTCCATCCAGTATGCTTGCAACCAGTGAATTCGTACGTCAATTTGTCAGACGTCATGTTGCACCAGAACAACGTGCTCAATCCGACCTTCCACTGCGACCTGGACTGGCTGGAGCTACCTACAATCTGAACCTTGTACCACAGTCTACTCGCCGCGTTCGACAGAAGCGCTGCGTTACCAGTTCTGATAGTGCCACCGGTCCCGTGCCAAAATTGATCAAACCCTCGAAACGACGCTTGACCGGTGTGATGAAACCCGATCCTGCATCTTTAGTCGTTCCCAGCAGTCTGCCTACCCAACTGCATCAGTTGTGGTTAGGATATGCGAAAACTGTGATTAACTGGAGTATATTTGAATCCGCCCAGTCCAGAAATAACTCCTCAACAAATCAACTGGAGAGTATTTTAAGAATGAACCTCATTGGAGCGCGTGTACGAATTATCCGGTCGACCTCTTGCTCTCTGGTGAGTTTCTCCATTCCCTATTTCTCCTCGGCTCTCCAAAGCTACCGTCCTCTTTAGACGCAGCTGTTGACCCAGGGGTATGAACCATGGATCACGTAGCACTCTCCACACTTTCGTTTTTCGAGGAGCAACTTATAATCCCCTATCCAAAAGCAAAAGATTTTGGGGAGATTTCTGTCGCCTTCAGGCAGCATACGGTTGAATCTCAATGACTGACCAAGGATGTTGAGTCAGTTCACGACAGACGCAATTGCATGACTAAGGGTTGACATGATGTTCCGAAGCCATGGTGCCATACCCCAGAAACTAATCAAGGCCCGTTAGCTTCCCGTGCGGAACAGTATCTGGCCAGTAGTAGTGCATTCACTCTTCCACGGGCATGGGATTCCAGAGATACGATTTCTAAATGACGGGACTTCATGATGTCCCCCATCCCATTTCGCGATTTATTTCGTGAAATCAGCTTCCTACTGTTTCAGAAACGCCTGGGCTATGATCGGACGATGCGATTCAATTGTCCACGTTGTCAGAAGTATGCACTGAATCAACGGAATCCCTCGTTTATGATATTCTTCAACTGGATGTGCTACACCAAGGCCGCCTCTGTTTCAGTTGTGCGATGTTCGAGATAGCATAAACGAGAGATTCCGTGGAGTCTCCCGTGAAGACCCAGGTGATATGCAGTTGATATTTGTCGAGATGTGTCCAATTTGGGTTCAAGTAGAACATAAGGTTGACGGAAGTTCGGGGGCTGCGCCTACCTGATGAGCCCGAAGAAGGGTGAAACCGGCCGTGGGCTGTCGAAGGGTTTTCGGCAACCATGCGAGTAGTTGCCCTTATGACGAGCATAAACTCAGCTAGATAAGTTCACTAACTGCTACCAAACCAAAAATGGAACGGCGGATCAGACTTAATCGGGGGCCAGAACCCTTACAACCCGAGGTTCATCCCCAAAACGAGGTGTAAATTGATGCGATTTCAACAAGGCGATTGAAAAATGTTCTGAAGACTTCATGACAAGTCGCGTGCTTCCAGCAAGCCCGCACACAATGGTTTCTTAGGTTCTATGATAAGTTTGTGAAGATATCCTTAATCCAGGTCTTCCTATGATGGCGTTGTAAATATGACTCCATACGGTTGGATCTAACGCAGGATGTTCTGGTTTACAGTCCTTTCATAGTTTCAGATACTGCGAGCAAGCCTATCTTTCGGTCCTTGTGGCATTCTTCCACATACTGTCCAACGCAGACACCTTCTTGTAATAGTCAGCTGCACCGTTGTCAGTCAGTTATAAATTGGGCGACTATAGGCCTTGGACAAAGCATGATCATCGTATTTTCTCTAATGGAGGTTTGAGCAGAATGCGCAGTTGAACCAGAGAACGAACTGAAACCTCGTAACTGGGCTTAAAGTTCAGTTTTAAGCTGAATTCAAGCTGAACTGAACTCGTTCCTCGAACCGAATTTAAATTTCAAGTTGTGAATGGTCCTGTAGGTCAGTAACGGGTGGGTGGGGTTTGGAGACAGTCGTCAAACATTATTGGCGTGAAGCAAACCGAAATCGACCGTATGTTGTCCAGACAGCTGTTACATTCCCCATTCCGGGTACCGCGTCCAGCCCGTGTGTGGACGTCAGTAATGATAGGTCTTGTGGGAATTAGATGGGAGGGCTCGTGCGATCTGTAATAAGCGGTCAGGGATGGGAAATGCTTGTAAAAGGAAGAGAGGAAACATCTGGGTTCCTCAGATAAGAGAATGAAAGAGCAGGAGGAAGGCAATCAACTGCGAACTAGATTTACACACCGGCTAATGCTCGGTTCAGTAGCATTTGTGTGAACAACGTGGACCTACATGGTGATACCTAGTCTCAGTCATCTTGAGAGGAGCAGGTCAAGTTTTACATCGTTGACGATACGACAGGTGTATCGAGTGATGTGTCTTCCTGACGGCAATGCAACTTCTGTGTCGGTCCTTAGCCTCCTGCTCCGCTCATTATGATAGATCAAAAGGCATGGTAACTTGATATATTCGTTTATGGAAACAAAGGAAGATTATCACAATTGCATCTATGGGGTTATCGCCGAATATTCTGCAACTTCACCTCAGTATATCTTTGTGATATACCACTCATAAGGTTGCTGAAAATCCGTCGACAGCCCACGACCGGTCTCGCCCTTCTTGGAGCTCATCAGGTAGGCGCACTCCCCGGGTTTTCGTCAGCCTTATGTCCCACTTGAAACCAAATTGCACGAAATTAGCGAATATACAATCATTTGCAAACTAATTTGGTTCTTCCGGATACTCACTCGAAACCCAGCTGAATCTCTCGGTTTTGATGTTTCCAGACAACTGAGTGTGCTGCACCAGGCCG
>NW_008752182.1:89730-131458 GCF_000715545.1 Opisthorchis viverrini | reverse complement strand
TCGTGATACATGTATATCTTTGTAATGTACCAACCCAAATTAGTTTGCAAATGAGTGTATATTCGCTAATTCATCTCAGTATCTTCGTGAGGGGACGAGAAGGGTCGAGCCATAATTGCTCGATCCTGATTGGGTGACATTTTGACCAATCAAGACGCCCTCCTACGGTTCGTAGCTCGCACGTGACACCCGTTCAAACCACGTGATTAAGCACGGCTGAACTCCGGACAAGTGAAGCCTTGGTGAAGATCCTTAAAGATCCGTTCAGTTACATTAATGTACTTTGAATTAGACCATGGGACATCAGCCTATGATACGTCTGATAAGTTCTACCGTCGCTCCGGATATATCTAACTGTCGACAGCAACAGAGGTTGGAGGTGAGGGGATAACGTGTATTTTGAGGCTACAAGTGTTCGGTTACACTTGTTCTGGCACTTCGGAACGCGAGGTTACATTAACCACCGTAATAGTTCATCGCTCAATCTGCTGGATGAACAGTTTCCGGGTCTCGTAAGTCTCTGAGATTTTGGGATATCGGTATCCGTAGTGTCCTCTGTGTATAAATAGGCCTCAGCGCTGGTGATAGCACGGAACGCGTATAGGTGAATTATACTACTTTTAGTGCCTCAGCTAAACGATCAATTATTAGTATTTCTCCCTTTAGCCTGTACCCGCATGTTTCCCTTGTTCTTGCAACTTGCATCATCTTCATATACTGGAAGTGGCTGCGGTCAACATTTTCAAAAACAATTCATTATGTGCTTTTCAGGCCGGCCGTGAAGCCATAATTGTAATGGAAACGAAGTTCATGTTTCGTGTGGCCGTTGATCATCCACGTGCGGGGAAATCGTCGAACAAAACCGTCAACCTTGTTTCTGTTCCAAAAGTCGGTTCCTTGTTCGCTCTGCTACCGTGCTGCTCGTCCGAAACGTTCACTGTCCTTCTCTACGGAGACCAGCTTACCCACCGACCTGTGGATCGTGCGGTACGAAAATGGCGTCGACCTTTGTTGCGGGTCCCTTTGGGGGAGTGCAGAATCCCGTCCGTCAGTCAGTTGTGTACAGACATTCTTTCAGAGACATCCTGATGAACTGCCTGCCTTTTTGTCAGACCTTGTGTTCCAATCCTAAATGACCTATGGGACTTTAGGAGCGGCTGTAGAAAGCGGTCAGTCAGCCCACTAGGTTTGGCTGGGTTGGTTCAGTTCTTGCGCGCTCCATTCGTCTCAGTGGCTTCATATCTCAACTCGCTCGAACTGGAAACAAAATCAAATGCAACAATAATGGCAGAAAATAATAGTGACAGTATTAATAATAATAATTGTAATAGTAGTAGTAAAAAGCTCGACTTATACACTTGTTTTGCATACAAATTTGATTTTGAAACTCACTTGGACCCCAGCCTAACCTCTCGTTTATCATGGTCTGCTTCAACTGAAAATGCTGCACCAGGCCGCCTCAAGTTTCAGTTGTTGGCACGATATTCGTGATATATACGTAGCATACTACTCGTGATTAGCAGCAACAATAGTTATGACAATAAAAAACTCCTTGGTGAGATACATTTGGTACACAGAAGCCCTCCCATCAACCGCTCTCTTGGGACCACTCCCGGCCTTATNGGCTTGATTTACTTTCTAGCCTTAGATTATTTTCGTAGATACCTATGATTTCCATTCAGTCGCACCGTCTGATTGGACGTGAACAATGGATTTGCGGAAATCTGGAATTCGACAAAGTTTTTTTGAAAGTAACTGGTTATTACGGGATCAGACGGCGATATAAAACAAACATGCTCAAATGGAGTTGAGGAATATTGTAACCAGCTGGTATTTACTGTGTACAGGGTCGATCGACATTCACCCACATTTCTAATCGTAATAAATCTTGTGGGACTCGTACTGAGGTGTGTATAACTATGCTTTGCGATGAATATGATATGATCACCCTGTTTCCCAATGGTAATTTCCGTTTTTTGTTGCCAAAAGAGCAAGCAGAAACGTTTTACCTGCCATCCGTAAGCCTATTCACTTACTATCGGTTAAACCTTGATATGGTGAGTATAACTCAGTTGCTTTGCTTTGCTTCCTTTGTACCACGCATAGTTACCGTGGAAAAATTTAATACTGCTCAGTTTGAACAAAGTTACCCATTTTCGTGTGCACGTGTTGTGTTCTGCGTACGTTCATCTTTGCTAAAACAACTATGCCACATTCCACCCTTTCGTTTTCTCTTAGTGAAACACCATCTTGCTTTTTCATTCTGTGTAAAAATAGTTTGTATTGTTCTCGAATCACTGAAGTGAGGGAACAAATCAAATGAGCCAGTTTGGTTTGAATTTGGAAGAAACACCATCTGCTTTTTCATTCTGTGTAAAAATAGTTTTTATTGTTCTCGAATCACTGAAGTGAGGGAACAAATCAAATGAGCCAGTTTTGGTTGAATTTGGAAGCCTGTTGTAATTGTAATGTAGTGAGGTTAAAACGAAGATTTAATCGAACCAGATGATGCGTTTGGCCTCCTACTAAGAAATGGGACGTAGCACCCCTGGGATCATGCCATGTCAAACGTGATCGATAAAGAGAACAATGAAACACGTGAATAAGATGTCATATGACCAGGTGTAGTGTAGTGTTTGTATTACTACACCTGCAGTACTGTGCCGGTGACGGCAATCAATATTGCGCATTATAACTGTCTTAGCACTGTCATTGAGCTGAGATAGTTTCAGTTTCTGGTTTTCCTTGGAGTAAGGAATTCCCCCACCAATAAGCATCTTGAAGAGGTCCGTCCTGTACGAAGTGAGTGAACTGTGTCGTGTCTCGATAGTCTTCCTACCACCTTAGTAAGTAACCCCATGCTGACCACTGCTACTTTGTGGCCGGGCGTTTTAACAAAAGGCCTATATTGATGACCTTAATCGTTTTCCTGTCTACTTTTGGGTACCCTGAAAGTTTCTCAGCTCACATACAACTATGAATTTCACATAAATACATACGTTCGTGCCACATCAATTGGGTAGCCTCGTTTGGATAAGTGGAAGTGTACGGCCACTGATTCGTTCCACCTTTCTTCATCGTCTCTCCATAAATCCCATCCTGTCTCACGTGACACTCATTCCTGTGTGGATTCTAACTACCGGCACTTCAGTCAGGCACCTCGCACGCCACCGGTCACATCTTCCGCTGCGCCTACATAATTTAGGCCCAGTTCTGTTGTTTTTGTTTCAACCCTTGAAGTGCAAACTGTTAAGAAGCTCCTCTTGCGCGTCCTCTGGATACTTCGTCGATCGACATCTGCTGCATCTCCGAAACTCGAGTACAAGACTCGAACTGAGTTGTTGACCTCTAGAGGCTGCCGGCTGGGGAACCTGAACGATCCCGCATGGGTCGCTCCGGGGTTGGTGTAGCCTTGAATTTACCAGTCGAAATGCTGAGCGACGCTTGTTTGTCGCATCAGCTTACGCACCAACGAAGTATGTTTCTGATTCACTGAAGGCCACCTGTTGAGAAATGGTGGAAAGAGGTTCCAATCCACTCATGATGCCAATGTTCATCAGAAGCACGCCTGAGCGGTTGTTTTAAGCTGAACGCAAAACCAAATGTTAGTGGTAACGCGTTTTGTAAATTTGTCGTGATCACCATCTGTATCTCAGCACTACTGACTGTAGACGCAGTGGGCACCGTTGTGCTGCTTGGTGTTCCACTACCGCTAAGCATTCTTGAGATCATATGACCGCATGGTCATCAGCTACCGATAATGAGTTTCAGTCCTTGACTATCGATTGTTTCTGAACACACTGATTCGCTCAGATGCTCGGTGGAGTAAAACCCAGAAACGCACTCTTCATTTAGCGGTAGAAAATTCTGTGAGCCACCACCAAGAGCGAACCGTTCAAAGCCAATGTTGGCGATATGATCTCGAGGGACAGAGCACAACGTGGTCCCATGAAATTCAAGCGGCCACAGTCGAAAACAATGTTATGCGATCATCGCGTCTTCCTTGCCGGGGGTCAAAGTGATCCTGCGTGCAATTGGCTGAAAACTCCCCAGGAGGGTGTGGGAACGAGTACGATCAACCGGTGTACGCGAGATGAGAACGAGCGCGCAAATCCCCCGCGACGACATGAGTCCCGCCACTCTTAGCGCAGACTGAAGACCGGCTCTTTGCAGATCTCTACTGCTTCAACCAACGGCAGCTGACAGCAGGAAAGGATCTTGCCAATAATTCAACGACTAAATATTTTTGTGGATACTGTTATTCCAAAGAAAACTGGGTACTTAATCGATTCCAGTGACACGCAAGCTGTCATTTTCTGGAGGTATTGTCAAGCCAATGTTCGCCTGTCGTTGAGTGCTGGGTTTACACAATGTTAAGTCCGCAAAGGACGCTGGGCCATTCCCGTTAATAACATCCTAACTCGACATATTGCTCAAATGTCCAAATTTTTAGTCACCCCTTATTCCTGATTGTCTTCCTTAAGGAAGCAGGACTTTTTTGCATTTCCCACTCCATACTAAAGCTTTCTTCCTTGATTATTGACTGGCCGTTAAGTGCCAGTATGTATTACTGATGTATTGCTGTCAATGGTGGTGACGATACTCAGATCATTTCTCATTTAAAGCTGCATTAAGTGTGGGGGGAAAAAGATGATGAAAGTGACCTTGAAGCTCCTGGTTAACCGGGGTTGGGAGACTAAATTTCCGAACTCGGTTTGCTCACTTAACAACCGGAGGTCTCCCACTTCGCATACTACATGTGGGACACACGGGGGTCCATTTGTTTTGCATGGCTTTCTCCTGTCCTCAAGACAGCTGCATTCTGACAAATGAAGTCGGTCAATAAAAAAAAGATGCATAGCGGATGGGAAGTCAAACAGCCACAACAAAGTTTGATTTAGAATCGAAACGACTGCGCCAATTGGTAGATATGTGATGTTTGGTAACCAAACCCAAACTCCCTGTGCAATGCCTGGATAGTCATAACTGCGATCAAATACCAGTCTTATTCAGTCGTTCGGTGTTGTCCATACGGCCTAAAGAAAGCTATTACTGGATTGTTCGACGTGTTAGCTGAGCGTACCAGTTTCTGGTTTTGACGTCTCAGAAAGCATCCTTTCCAGTGATATACATTCGACCGATGTCTTTCCATGTGACCAGGCCAGCGCCCAATCGCCAGTCCTTATTGATGTTTCCTAGTTTGCCATTTTTTAGAACAGCGTGCTTGCCGTCATTGGCGAAATGTTTTCAGTTTAGTTCTGGTGGAACTGAACCACGTGATAACCTGTTTGGGCGCTTCGTGGTCGTTCACGTGACGCATTCACTGCGGTTGACATGAGGTGTCCACATATTAACGACCGTCCAGGATCAATGGCCTGACTATTCAACAGCAAGTTCTTGAAATATGTGATCAACTAGTCCTCGGGCGGGCGCGTCCAACATTCATCTTCTTAACGTGATCTCTCCAGTAGTTTAGTAAAGGATCCTGTTTTATGACTGTTGATGTAGTCTGTCTAGCTCCAGAAGCCAACAGATACAGGAATCGCGTTAAGCTATTCATCAGCATACCCAAAGTCCATGTACACCAGTAGTGTCTCATCGATGTTTCGTCGAGTCAGAGCGCCGTGCATAGAAGAGATCGACCGAACAGCAGCTCAAATCAAGATTGCCAACAGACTTCAAGAAATAGGATACGCAGTGAGTTTGATTAAGCGTCAGTGAAGAAAGATATTGGCTCCAGTATCCAGTAAGGAATGGATTGGCACAACAGTCATTCCATATAAAGCAGGAACATCGGAGGTTATTCGAAGATTGTTGAACTTAGCCAACATTCGAGTAGCTCTTCAGAAGGGAAAAAAGGTACGCTCAGTTTTGGTGCAATTGAAAGGTCCCCTACCGGCTGAAAGGACTAGGGACTGTGTACATAAAATTAACTGCAACGATTGCGCTAAGGTTTACATAGGACAAACACCAGAATTGGCGAGCATAAAAGAAGGTTAAACAAACCACCACGGAATGCAGAAGAATACCACACGCTGGTCAAAGACTCAGCGGTGGCGGTACATGACTTAGACACGGGACATAAAATAGATCTGGGGAATATGTAAGTTTTTAAGACGGGAACTGCGATTCACACCACAGCGGCTGATAGCCGAGACGGTGGAAATTACTAAGCATCACAGCGTGAATAGAATCGAGGTTGTGGAACTGGCAAGCGTATGGAAATCGGTCTTAAATAAGTCGAGTTGACANACCAAAGGTCACAACATCCCTCTTACACAGCTATCTTAGCACTAGCTCATCCACACAGACGGACGGAAGGTTCAAACGACGTTCAAGAGGAACCATCAAATGAACCGAACCAGAAGTACTAGACCCTAGGCTGGACCCAAATACATGTAGGTTTCCCCCATTGGCCCAACACTTATTCACCCGCCCTAACACAAATATCCCTCGACCGACACCCAACAGAGATTTAGCTAGATTTAGGTGATTGGTTCTTTTTCCGCCTTAAATCTTTACCAACCTGGGGACCTAGTCACTTGGCCTGACGAAGCTTCTGTGTCTAAAGCGAAACGTTGCCCAGCAATAAATCTACCGATTGTCACAAAACTTTTTCGAAAAGGATGACTACCCAATCGGTTCCAAGTATTTTTCACGAGACGTTCCCCTTGTTTTAAAGGGCGATCCGTTGGTTCTCTCCTCTGGTTCATGAACACAACGGTTTGGCATCCGCATTTTTACTAAATAGGATCATATCTCAGGTTTACTGATCACCTTATCGATCGTTTGTCTTATATAGCCGAAGCGTTGCCTGTGCTATTTGGTTTATGTTATATGGCCTTCTGCAATCGGTGCTCAGTTCTTCAGGTATGCTAATGCATACACAGTTCGCCCGTACACAACGCACATGACTAATTACACGTGACTGAACATTGTTCTCTGTGAGAGACCACTCATTAGCATGAGTGCAAACAAGAACGGATACTTGAATGCCTCTATATTGACACAGAGTACGGTTGAATTGGCCCACTTCTGATCAAACGCTATGGAGAGAAACATTTTTTTGAGAAATAATGCATGGTCCCTATGATTAACATACTGTACCAAATTTTTGCGATTCATGGCAGCCCAACAACAGCCTCCCAGGCCTGATTTTTTCCACCATCACGTGATTCGTCTTAAAGAGCTACTTGGAAAGTTAAAAAAGCATCCAGTCAAGGGAAGACTAGTTTTAGAAATCAGAATTACTTTTTTAAGGTGAAGTTCTCAAATCGGACAAACAGGGGGGCATATACTTTTGAGTTATGTTTGCTCATTTGACATATCCACGGTTTACTGAAATAAACAGCCGTTTGTTACTGGAAGACTCGGTCAGAAGGCTGACCTGAATCTGTTCTCAAGCGCCAAAGACTGTATTGGGATCCGGGGTGTGGAAGTATTTTCTTCGATCGGACACTGCTTATATGTTACATGTCACCCTTTTCAGGGATTCTCATATGTGAAGCTTAAAAGAGCAGGCGGGAGAAAAGCTCATTTGAAAACAGATGGATTTGCAAACAGCTGTTTTCGACAACGTCTCCGGAAAAGTATGCTTATGATCATATCCCTAACCTGACACCATCTAGATATGGATTCAGGTACCAGTTGGTTTGAATTGACTGGGAACACCGGCGCTTTCATTCGACGCTTCGACTGATGTAGGTAGTGACCATTGTTTCTGCCGCTGTGATCGCGCTTTGACAGACGCGCTTAGAAGGACCGAACTGAACACAATAAATGGTAGTGACCATTGTCTCTGCCGTTGTGATCTCGCTTTGACAGACGCTCTTAGAAGGACCGAACTGAACACAATAAATCACGTCAAACGATCTAACCAGATTGACACCGATATTTGTACTGGTCAGATGAGTCACGATCTCACCCATTTGGATCATATTGGTTTCGCTTGTCAGAGACAGACAACTAGTCATTCTCCGAAATGGGCACCGACGAACGAATAGATGACCTCTACCTTGTCCTTGAGGTTGTTTTTGAGCAAACTGTCCCTAATGTATGCCTGTTTCTAGAGAGTACCAACTGGTCTCTGAGTCAGCGCGATGTCAGGGAATCGAAAGCTGTCCCCGACTTCACTGCCCACAGTATATAGGATTGCTGAATGAGCTGCGGAAAAAGAACAAAGAATCGCCCGCATCTAGCTCAAGAACTGCTTGATTAGTAGCCTCCAGTGTGTCCATGATTCCAAGGAAACTAGCGTCTTGGAGGAGTCAATAGCACCTGAAATCTTTCCTCAAGTCTGACCTAGTCGCATCTCGGGAAAGGCGAGCGAGTGTGATAAATATATGCATAGTTTAGGATTGGCGTGGATTGCTGGTGTAGAATGAGGGTAAGCTGAAGAACGGTTCTAATCAGTGTCGCATCTCCACCATCTCAGCCCATACTTACCATCGATCGTGGTTCAGCAACCGATGGCCATTTCATATCAAGGGGTCTGCTTTGCTCGGTCGACCAAGGCTTCTGTTGAATTGGGACTTCCAAAGTTTACATTTAGTGGCGTATGCTTGACCACCATTTTGAGCCCTCAACATACCTACGACATTTTTTACACGTGGTACATGGCTTTGAGTGTACATTCTTACTATTGACTTTCATATCTGACTCAAGATGAAGGACACCCTGTGCCTGATGTGTGAGTCTTGAGTGTGCTAGCGCTTACTGTGCCCCGAAGAGCATTCAGCATAAAGTTGCTGAAAATTCCCTGACAGTCCACGACCGGTTTCGCCCTTCTTGGGGCTCATCACGTAGGCGCAGTCCCCGAGTTTCCGTGAGCCTTGTGTTCTTGCTCGAAATCAGCGAACTACACTCATTTGCGAACAAACTTGGTTTTGCGAGACTCACTTGGACTTGGCTCAGAAGAACGCACATGAATTTAATCATTTCAAGCAGGGGTGTTGGGTGAGAAGAATAATGGATGTTCTTTAATTAAAAACTACACTTAGAAGTACACGTGATAATAAGAAAAAGATACGCGTAGATGAGAAATCCAAGAAGCGCATCTACCTTTGTGAACTACCCTCGTTTGTTCACCAGTTTTGTTTTCAGCAACGTTATGAGTAAGTCCCTCCAAGCACATCCGCTTTTTTATTGACAATAACGTGTGGAGTACAACGAACGAAAATAGACGTGTGCTGAGGAACAAATGTGCACAAACTTGTCCACTCATTCGTCTCAGCAGCTGAGCGATAGAGGGAGTTGATAATGTGATTATGAGATGCGGAGACAGTTTTGTTTGTAAGTATGTGAAAGCCGCCACGCATATTCGTTCCTGTGAGTACAGATCGGCAGAATGCAGACTCAGCAGTTGGATGACACATTTTTTCGGCTTCGTTTGACCCAAAAAACATGTAATCTTATGGCATTCCTTCCTGTTCATAATAGCATTTGTCGAACATTCCTAGCTCATGACCGACACTTGAGCAGTGTTCAGCCGCACGAACCAATGCAGTTCGATCAATATGACTGTATGGGCACGTGTCAGTTTACCCAACCAATGCGAATGTCTTGAATGTGCCACACCGGGAAAGAAAATATCTGAACCTCATTTCGGTGGTTTGCTTCAAATGGGGAAAATCCTTAAATGAATCGTACGTAACGACGGTGGTCTTGAACAGATTATTATCACTTTTGGGGCGATAATCTTTGTCCTTGGAGTGCGTACTCGTGCTGTTGAACTTCTCACCGTTAAGAAAAAAATTTTTACGATGGTCCATAACCTCTTCTGTCTTTCTTGGGGCTCGTCAGGTAGGCACAGCCTTGTGTATTAATTAAACCCAATTAGTCCGAGATTTGTTAATTTTACTCGTTCGCACATAAATTTGGTTTTAACGGGGGGAGATTGAACCGAATTCTTGCTTGATCTTTGGTTCAGTTTCAGCCCATTTAGTTGAAGATTATGATAAATGAGTAATTCAACTGGGATTCAATCGATTTTCCTCCTAAAGCCAAATTGGTTTGCAAATGGGTGTAGTTGGAAAACATATCCCCTTTACTTTAATGTGACAGTTTTCCAAAAAATACTTAGGTTAGTTATTAGAATCTTCTCCAAAGTTTCAGTGGACGCTCTGATTTCTAGTTGCGTGAAGTTAAATGCCTCAAAAACGAACGCTATTCTTGGCTCAACATAAGGGAGACAGACCTGACGTTGATGATAGAACCCCACCCCCCCTCAAGAAAAACACAGAATTAATCTCTTATGGAAACTAGTGCTTTATATCGAAGTTATTTTCCTCAACTTGCAGCATCCTTGGGTTTGACAGCTCATTGGTTCTCGCAAAAGCACTTTTGTGTGCACCCGCACACCTGAAATACCCCGTGCTAGGCTTTCGTTTGTTTCCAAGTCCGTACCTCACATCCGCTTGATAGGCCAGGATTTCCTTCAATCAGCCATCGAAATTCTATCTATCTGGGAGAACAAGGTCATATGGTTAGCGGAACGAGCATTTTACTTTGCCGACATGTCCATTCGAGTGTCCAGGGATATCGTCGAAGTAATCAGACTGAAGTGAACATAACAGTTGAAAGGTACGAGAATTAGGAGATCAACCCAGATACCTCTATCGTTTATAAAGCGCATAGGATGCACACCTATGGTTTGCTCGTTTTTGCTTGAAATAGGCTGGTTTCGTGCTAACCGCGTCTAACACTGTTGTAGAATTTGCAACGCGGAAGATCTAGACTACTTACAGATTGAACTGGGAGTGACCAACAATGAAGACACCACCTGGTGGACTGAGGATTTGCATTAATAACGAGCCGAAAACAAGCCGCACGCACGCATTGGGTTTTCTGGTTCGCTGTATTTTGATTTACATTTAGGTCAGGGGCGGTGGCCAGCAGAATTTATGGTGCCATCGTAGACCAAAGTACCAGATCGCTTTTGGATTGGCCGGCCAACGGACACCGGCATGAAGTGGATAATGTCATGTATTGGGCCAGTATTTGGAATTGCCTGAGTCAGAAGGAATCAGACCGGATGGAGGGTGCCCCAAATGGGGGCACTCCCATCTGTTGGGCTTCCTAGAGAGTCGTGTATAACATTTTCAAGCTGAACATCCCGCTTAACCGAAAGTGTTTCGCGGATTTGTTGCATAGGGTTAGAGTCATCGTAAAACAAAGCAGAGTAACACATCATGATATTCATAATAATATCAACGTTGGAGATAAAATATGGAGGCATATTTTTTACTGCAAATTTCACACCTTACGTTTCGTGTAATGAACACAGACGAAGTTCGAATGCAGATGTTTCAACGAGGGTGTGCGGTGGATTTTGGCAGCTCAACAGCGTCAAAGAAGGGCGCGACATCTGATCAGAGCAATTCGTCGACTTTGAGCGATTATTTGAAAAAAGTGTATTGTTGCGAAACGCTGGAATCTATCCGAAAGTATGGAGAAGATTCGGGACTAGGTAACATCATGCCTAACAGTAAATACTCAGCTCGGTTCACTTTCAGCTACTAAGATAACATGAGTAGCTTGTAATTAATCTTTTCGGCGTTCGGTATCGGTAAATCTCTCCAGTGTGTCTAAAAACGATGTGATTTCTCATTGTAGAGTATTCCACCAAGTTTTCTTTAAGCTGGCACTTCACATTCTTCTTTTCACAACCACCAGCTACACTGCAAACCGCAACCTCTAGACTAGGCGTACAACAAATTCCTGTGGTCTTCGGCAGGCACCATAATAACAGCAAAACCTTGAAAGCCACTTACCAAGATTCCTTCAATATTCTCAGAGCAATGAAGCCAAGGTTTCAGCGGGGAAAAGTAAATTTTGTGATGAAAACAACCAATCTGCTTTTCTTTCAATGAAGTCGCTCAGGGGATGCAAAAATGCACACATAGAAATTGTGTACACGATCGCTAATATTACACTTAACGACCAGCTAGGTGGGTCCGCAATAGATTTAATTTAAAGCGAACCACGCAGCAAGCTGATTAATTAGAAATTGAGTTTTTGCAAAAATACCTAGAAGTATTACAGTTCAAAGTGCGGCATGGTTTTCAAGATCTTTTGGGGGTAGTCTAAGGACCAGCCTGCCTTCGCTTGTCAGACGCAGGTTTCAAAGCTCTGACGGTAACGGATTGGGTTGTTGAAAAATATCGTGAGCGGAGTTCTTTAGAGTGTATGATCGCCATTGAGGGCGCAACCGGGCCATGTCTGACCATGTCTCTAACCATTGATACGGCCCGTCTGATGGTCTCGGGTGTGAGATTAAAGTTTTGGTACCATCAGTTTCAAGTTACTGGTGAAAAGAACGAAGGCAGAACTCTCAAAAGCACTTGTTTTTAAAAACTGAATTTCCGTCTTCTTCTTGAACGCGTTTTCCCAAACTGCGCTGGATATTCATTGACTATCACGCAATTGTAAACGAATGCTACAAAGTAGTTCCACAAATTCCGAAATAAATCCCACTTTCCATTAGATCAAGTTGGGGTTGGGATAAACTACTTACTACTCGCATGCCTCATCAGTAGTATCTACCGTTACACCGGTATCCCCAAAGGTGATGACCAAAAATAACTTCTCTATTTTTTAAGAATGACGCTGTGTTTGAAAACATGGTTGAATTCTTGATTTTGTTGACATATTTTCGGTAATTCGTAGCCTCCAAACGCGATTCTACACGATTAAGCTAAGGTACATTCATCACAAGAGTCACGATTAGATTTTCGAAACCGGTTATACTTGGCAAATAAATCTATCTGTCGTGACGTAGTCATCCAGCTACTGCATACAGTTCATAGAAGCATTTCGTACCTCCACCTACTCAGACCATGAGGCGATACATCACGTGAGTCCACGTTACGTCGCTGAATATGACGTTCGATAATCCAGATGACGCAACAATGTGTATATTTTAAGTAATATAACATTTACGCAATGCATGTTGAAGCCTCAAAATGCAGACACGAATTGAACTTAGAATCACAGCAGGTTAACGAATTACCAAGAGGCATGAGGGTTGCCAACCAAATGAATCCAACAAAAGGTAACTGCAGTGTGATTCACCATGTGAGTTACTGTGAAAGCTAAGTGTGACTGATCTGCATTTGGTTGACTTTTAGAATTAGAACCCACACCGGCTCCGTATCGATCAGTGTTGTCGCTGAAGTTGGAGGTGAGCATCCAGTTGGTTAACATAGTCATTCTGTCGAAGGAAAGGAAGATTTCTGGTTCCGTCTTGGAGGACATTCTTAATGAATAAAACTGTCTTCTGGTTATGAAACGGAGAAGCTGACGATGAGACAGATTCTGCAAATGCATCTAATCAAGCGCCATATCCCATAGATTTTTGTCACAAACAAAACCATTTCAAGCAAACTTTGTCGTAAAATGGTCGTCCACCGAAGATGATACCAAGGTAACTGCACTCACCCGGGTATCCATCACATGATTCTTCTTCATTGGAGACCTGATACTCTTACATAGAACCAGTCTCCTCTAGTGCCTCGGGAGGAGGTATGGCGCGAATAATAGAGATTTGTGGCCTCTTTTGGTGGGTATTCTCTACCAGGAGACTGTTTATCAGGCCAGCGCCTTCCTGCAGGAGAGTTGTCTCTTTAATGATCTTTGCAAACAGGTAGAACTTCAACTCTTCCAGAAACCCGAATGACAGGCTCTTGAGAACTGGCAGTGTCACCTTTTCGATGGTGAATTCTTTACCGAGCTCAACTGGATTCCATCGCTTAGCATGATATAACTATTCCAGGGCAATCACAACTTTTAATCTCTTCTGCTTCTCGGACATAACAGTTCAGAACATTACGCAAAGACCAGTAGTTTGTTAGTAGTATGAGGAAATTTCAAAAGATTAACGAAGGTATCATCCTGAAAGTTCACCTATACTGGAAAGACGACAAGTACTCTAGGGCTGTTTCAGGCTTATTAAGAATAGTCAGTAGTATAACATGAATAACCATGGCGATTCGTGATCTCTCGCCTTGTGATTCAAGAATAAACAGCTGGACAGCCATGTGATTAACTCGCACTAAGACAGAACATAGAACCAATCATCTTTGAGTAAAACGATTCACACCACGTGGTCACCTGTTAACTGATTCTTGGATGGTCAGTGCCTAAGTCCGTTAATAGATGCTCTCTCTTATCGTCAGATTATGTTAAATTTTCCGGTACCATACCCAGATTTTGGACCTATATTGGAGATTCAATTGGGCAGCTGACTTCAGTGCAAGCTGAGAGTAAGAAGAGCAATGAACGGTTGTTTCATCCTCGTTGGGAAATGTAAGCGGTGCACATCTCTCGAACAACGGGGAGAGTGGTACGCTGAACCCACAGACTTGTTGTCCGAGTTTGTGCTGTTCTACCGAAATTTGCAATCAACTTTCTCCTCAGTGTTTTCTCTCTTGTGAGAACTGCGAATAGCTGGTGCCATTGTATTGACCTTGAAGATGGTGAGGAGCTAGGAGCAGTTGGTAAATTGATTTCCTTCCCACCAGGCCGATATTGACGAACTATAATCTGAAACCAGATGTGCGTGGTTTGCAAAGCCTTTTGCTGCATTTTTAGTCACCAAATGTTTTGTTAAATTCGTGTAATTTTCATGCTTACTAGAACAGAGTTGAAGATCACGAAACGTCAAACCGCACACTTTCGACTGGTCCGCTAGAAATAAGATAAAGCAAGTAAGTAAGACCACTCAAAGCTCTGTTATGGTGTTGTATGGTGTCTGACCGGCTATTGGTTACGCCTGCACTGAGCCCGCCAGACTACGCGATACGGAGAAAATACAGAACCCTGAACACGGTTGTATTTTCAAGACAAGTATGCGTAAATATATAGGATGACTAAATGCCCAGATATGGTCGTTCACTTCTTCGTTCTGTGCAACCAATGGCGGTGTTCCGGTCGGCAAAACTTTCAGGCCCACTCCGCTGGTCGTGCGTTGCTAAGCCGTGTTTGGTGAGCTCCGCCAACGCATCCGCTTTCCGAAAGTGTCATAGCGATGATGACCTTGGAGAGCGTTACTTTCTGCACCTGTACTTTTTTCATGTCTGGGCGCGTCCTGACATATAGCGACTTGTGCTCAGTGCGACTCACGCTTCCAGTTCGGGAATGTGTTGCTACCTAAATGATCTCAGAAAATTTATCAACTTCTGAGCAGAATGTCCACTCCTCGGAAGTGATCAAGTCCGAGTAACAGACCAAGGTTTGTTCCTCTCGTGTTATGTTCAGCTGAACCCTTGAATTAACACGCATGTGAAAAAAACTGTCAACCGGAACATACACAAATGGGCCACCGGCGCAAGCGGACACTTTCCCTTTAATTTCTGAATCACTTCAGTTAACTGATTATCTGTTATCTAGCAAAGATGTTGGGCAGCACCGCTAAAACCTAGTTTGCTTTTCAAACATTGACGTCGCCATTGCCTCGGGTATGTGCTGAGAAAACTAGGTGATTTGTGACCGCCTGACGAATCGTCAGCTGAAATTGTAAATGCTGATATTGATCGGAAAGATGAGGCGGCATGTAGTCTGAGGATCCCATTGGTTCTTGCGATGTTTCTCTAGCTTATCAAATCGTATGTCAGCCATACGTGTTTTTATTAGTTGCATTTACACGACAGCGTAATTCTGAAGTCCTTTTCGGGCTATTTATACGGCTGCTATAGTCTTGACCCGTCCTTCGATGGTGCTCCCTGTATTTTTGACTACCTCTCATACCAATGGTTTTTAGACCAGGATACCGGGACGAGTGAACAAAGTTTGTGGTTTTACAGGTAGTGGGGCACGTGACAGTTCTCCAGTTCGGTCCATTCACACACAGCAGTGACTGGAAACACTTCGATCTTCAGGCTCATGTTTGCCATGTCCTTGTGTATGAATACAACTCGTTCAGCACTTTGGTAAATTGTAACTAATTGACGAATGTTTGCTCAAACACGTCTCGTCTAATGAAACAGATCAGATGGTAAGCATCTATTTCCTGTTTTAAGCGTTGAAAGATATCCCTGAAGCACATATTATACAAGATTTCGGTTAAACTCAATATTCCAACCTGAGAACTTGACTCTTCTGAACTAAAACTGGATTGGAACCGGAATGCATTTCGAAAATTTCACTGGGCTAGAGGAGGCTGCAATCAGAATGGCTCTAAGTCCATTAAGCACGTGGAATTCAATAAACTAATAAGGGAGCTATTCATGGCAACAATGACTTGAATGAAAAGGGGCTTTTGAACTGTCTTTGAACCGTACTGCAAAATTTCCCCAAACGAATGAGAGTGCTTCTCTGGGAAACGAAAAACCATTGTCCCCTGGGTTTGTCTTTGGGTAATGTGTTGTGAATCTTGGCTGCTGGAGAACACGACTCCCGCCAATCTAAGAAGGTGAGTGCTCTATGAACTTGAGGAGCTATTCTACATGAGTAAAATAACAGATCAGTTTGAAGGCATTTCAGTGGCATACACACAGGATTGGATTGTAGTTGTGGCGTGGATTAGAAAGTTAGATTGACTGTGCGTCGGATACGTTGCAATAAACTCGGTTGATCCCGGTGTTATTAAACGCACTTTCTATTCACGGGGATATTAGGGGAATACCAAGAAACCCGAGTTTACTGGAGTAAGTCGGTCTAGTCTTTGGGAGAGGGGCGATTTTGCAAAACTCGAGAACTGAGCGAATATCACTCGGGGACTTGACAATGCAAACTGTATTTGAATATGTCCGCTATTTCCCCTTGAACAAACTACTTGCTGGAGAATTTTGGACCACATCCGCTGGGCATTGATTCGGAAGGGGCACCGATACAGAGGGGTATGGGTTCAGAATGGAATTACCTTTTGCAAATGTAACGTGTTTGCTATCCGGTTACCGGCCTGTGGGATCTACATTGTAATGCACTACTCATAAGGTTGCTGAAAATCTGTCGACAGCCGACGATCGGTTTCGCCCTTTTTTGGGCTCATCAGGCAGGCGCACAAACAGGAGATTCAGCTGGGTTTCAGCTGAGTCTCTCGAAAAACCAAATTAGTTTGCAAAGGAGTGTAAATTCGCTAATCTACATTGTAAGTTCTCGAAACATCAAAGCATTCTTCAAAGAAAGTTTCTTGTAAATGGGAAAGGAGATTGGCACGACTGATTTCTTCCTTGAAAAGTTGCTTTGGTAAAAGTACATTTCATGGAAGCCGTACAGCACGCCTACTTGGAATTGACCTTTTGAGATTTACCAAAAGTACTTCCACTGTGTTTTGCTGAACCTTTGCTTCGAGGCCGATGGGATGCACTAAGAATAACGTCCATTTAGTTCGACCAAGTTCCATCGGGCGTGGGTCAGTTTGGCCAACGGGCTTTCGATCTGGACGAGAAACGTCTACAGATACATCTGAAACGGAACCCGTTTGCCAGTATGGTTTTCATGAGGGACTCACCTGATTCCCCTAGCGAATGCCTTGTTTATGATACTTAACCAAAGTATGTCTCCAGGAGAAACTTGGCGATTTAGCGCTTTCGGCGAGCTTTCATCCGATGAAAGTTTCAAGTGTTGCTTCCAAATGGTTTGAGCCACCATTTTTATGCACTGCCCATTGAGTTAAGTAATGCTTTTTGACCTGGGTGCGGTGCTACCGTTTCGTGGCTTTCTTACATGAGGGAGGTTTATGAGGAAACCGAAGATGTTATGATGTCGCGCACAGGTCACTGAACGATCGATCTTCACATTTTGTTAGACTGTGTGAAGGGACCCGTGCAAATCTATTTCCAGCTTTTCAAAACTGAGATCATATCTACAAACGCCGGCCACGTTGTTCGCGATCACTACCGAACTGCCAAGTTATAGGCTAGCTGGAAAAGGAATTGTGCTTGACTCAATAAGGCAGGAAAACATCATTCGGTTTGGCGGAAGTACAAACGCCAGCCACGTTGTTCGCGATCACTACCGAACTGCCAAGTTATAGGCTAGCTGGAAAAGGAATTGTGCTTGACTCAATAAGGCAGGAAAACATCATTCGGTTTGGTGGAAGATGGCCAAGTGTAGACACTTGTACTTCCCAAAATTCGTTTCCGAGTTACCTCTGTGTCCATCTGAGATATCACGCAGTGGCACCTCCGAGCAACCGCCAGAAGCACGAGTGGCCTGTTAATTTAATGTTCAATTCTCCAACACTGATGGGAAAGAGGCATAAGAGTCCAAATGCAGTAGTAATCTATAGCACACACTTCGAAAATAGTGAATGTGTACAGCGAACTATGGATTATGTACACTAGAACCCTTTAGGGTGAAGTTTTTAGACTTTGGTCGAGTCGATCAAAACGTAGCTACAAAAAAATCTACCACAGTTTAGGGTGGCGCATAAAGAAACACCGGACTTCTTTTTAGGGAAACTTCAGCCTCTCGAAATCTCTAGGATTCTTGGCGAAGATGTTGGTCGATTTTTCGGTTTTCCAAACGTTTTCCTCTGCCTATGAAACAAAAGCCTGTTTTTCTCTCTTCCTGAGTATCGAACGATGCTTATCACTCTTGGGGGCACCATCAAATCATCTGCAAAACACGGTCTTTTTTACCGAAGAAAACGAAACATCCATCGTTTGTACCTTGGGTGAAAGATTTGTTTATACCCATAAAAATGCAGCTTCTATCGGGTGTACATGGTTGATGCGCCTTTTACTGAAGGGAAAATTGACGGCGTTCGATTCCAGCGTTATTGAAGGCCCGGTTGCAAAGCGCTGACCTGACCAATCTCCAACCAGTCATCCCATTACAGAACCATTCATTCGTTGGGCTACCTCGTTTTTACGTAGCGCGTCTGCGGTTTTCGTTAATTATTAGCTTACTGCAGGGAGACTTTAGCGAATTCATAAAAATCGCCTGAATTTGGTTCACTGCCGAAATTGTCAACGATATCCTCGCATGGATTTCTCATAAGCTTGCTAGTTAGTGTGGTGCTAACGACACTTCTGATTTCACTTTTTAAAGTTACGGCGTGCAAATTGAGGAGAATTGAAGCGTACGTATCACGTCGGATGTCAAACTTCTGGAGATATCCTCACTCCAGAAAATATGTCATGTAAAGAATAACTTACACTCAGAACTCTCTGAACAATTTTTTGGTTGGAACTTAGGTTATAAATAGATTATGGATCAACTGTTGTAGAGCGTCAGTCTGGACGTTTTATAGATTAGATCGAATGTGAAGAAAACCAAGCCCAAGCTTTTCCTTGGGCCAAGATTTCTGTACGATTCCTCTAAGTTGCTTCACTGTGAAGATTAGACTGACAAAACCAATACTTGAATTGACATCACCCTGGCCTGAATAGTCCTTCTTCCGTCCCGGCACTTATCGATTGTTCCATACGAAGGAGAAGGACTGAACTCGATCAGCAGCGATCATACCTCTTGCTGAATTGCTGTGGTTTCAATCTCGGTTGTCTGAAATGAGAGGTAAGGGTGTTAACACAGCTCCGCCCTCTGGAGAACATCAACATTACCAAGTATGAACAGGTAACCATGTTCTGGCTTTGAGTGACGTAACCGGTTTGCCTCACTAGGATCGACTTGACGACAAGTAGTGGTACCTACTCATTCTAACATTCTACAACCGGTTCACTATCTTGAAGAGAATGACACTAGCTAAGAAATTTATCGAACACGTGACCATTTCCATTGGCTGTTATGATTATCACGTCATTGGGCCCCTATTATCATGACGTTTTTCCCAAACACACTGCCGTATGAAGTTGAGTCACCCTTCCAATGAGTTCTGCTTCTGGATAAAGACTGGGATTCAGGCCACTTTTTATTTCAATGTATGCTTATTTCCTCATCAATACCAGGACTTTACTCCGGCGCTTGCCTGGCTTTGATGAGATATTATATCAACCAACAGCGCACTGAAGATGTCTCCTCGAATGGTGACGAAACGTTTGCAAATCAGTTGCCAAGCTCGGCGAAACAGATCAAAGCCACCTGATCAATTACCAGATATTATATCTATACGCGATGGCGAGGTTAGTGGGTTGGGCGATCAGTCATATGTACGAACAGGGTCAGTGTAGATTATTGATTTGCACGTGATTCACAGCAAGTTGTGAAATGCACCCTAGTGTCCTAGTGAAGCGTGGCCCTTCTAGAACGTCACACCCTCCCAGATGGAAACTTGTGGTCGGTCCTGGTAAAGTTCACTCTGAAGGTCAGGTTACACTCTCTCGGAGCTGATGAAAACTGGAATAACCTGAAAAATTCTTGTGAATGCGCAATTTCTTTGCATCCTCCTGACTAAGCCGAAGCAGACTGAAGTAACTTCCTGAATAATTGTTAACTTCAAATAACAAATGAAAAACCAATAGAAAAGTGCTTGAACATCACAAAATACCACGGAAGTAATCGAATTGTAGGATCAACTGAATAATCATTGTTTTCCAAACAATGGAGAGAAGTTATAAATAAAAAAAACAACTGCAAAGTTCCACAACTGGTCTCAAGAAAAGAGTTACTCAGGCTTCAACGAGAGTGCTCGAAAGTGTTCGAAAGACATTCCCGGTAGCTAGTCGTCGTCCTGTGATGTCAACTACAACGTTTCGGTTGTCTACAACAGTGCGCAATGTGAGCGTGAAGACTGTGAGTTCTTTCCTTCCGNTGTGATTGACCACTTCAGTGCCTTGCTGAATACCTCATTGACACCACTTGATCGCAAGGCGGAGCATTCCAAGTATTCCACTGCACCGATCCGTTTCGCAAAGCTTTTGGCCTATCGTTTCAACAACACAATTAGAGATGGATGCAGTAGAATTTGATGATCAAAAAATCACGTGATATAATCTGATCATGTCATCATTTGGACCAGGAAAACTATTAACATGATCTCTTAGCAATACAGCTAGAAAACTGTTCTGATATATGACCTCCTAGCGAGAACACTCGGAAGATACTTCACCTTGACCTTGACGTTGGTTCTTCAACAGCTATTTAATGTTTCGATTTCTTTACCTGTGGAACAAACATATTCCATAGTTGACTGGCGAATACTTTTCGAACTATTCAGTCACCAGATGAGAACGCTTAAGGCAGTGTGTTTGCCTTCATAACTTTTCTGAAACGAGAAAAGTTGAGATGGTCAGTGAAAGGTACGTTGATTCAAACATGGTCCATCCATTCAGTGGATCCCATTTTGTTGACCTCTGAAGATGAGTGTACGTTCACTCCCTTCCTGCCAGTGTGCATCGATCTACGTCATGACCGGGGTCATGACTACACCACAGCCCGCTCTGGATAATATTTTCTACCGATGACATCACAAACGAGCGATTCAGATGAATCTCTTGCAAAGCCAAATTAGTTTGCAGATGAGTGTATATTCGCTAATTTCGTGCAATTTGGTTTCAAGTAGAACATAAGGCTGACGGAAACTCGGCGACTGCACCTACCTGATAAGCCCCAAAAAGGGCTGTCGAAAAATTTTCAGCGACCTTATAAGTAGGGCATTACGAAGGACATTTCTTGTTCGGGTGGTGCTCAGATGAAACAAATTAAGGGTATGGAGAAATATCCCTGACATCTGGGCTCCTTGCGCCTGGATATTTTTTTTTTGAACAAACAGGCTACATACAGAAAGACGTTTTCCACTCAGAGTGATCAGTTTTGTGGGGCAAGTGCACTACGACAGCACACTATTTCCGGAGCATGACATCATCTCTTCGCAGTAAATTAATTCTACGTCAGTGCGTAGGCGATAATCTGATCGGAACGAAGAGCTGTGTCGACAAGTTTCGAGGTAAAGCACGTTTTCTCCCACGTGAACTGCAGTGTCATCGCTTGTAATAAAGTGACGCATGTGTGGTGTCATTTTGACTTGACAGTTAGCATTTGTAAAGCTTATGCAAGACTTGAATTTGCACACATGTGTAAGGCACACACATACGACCCAGAACTACCGGCTATGTTTTTCTCACACTATTGCCATTTACAGGCGGTTCAAAGGAAGAGTAATTTCACAAGATCAGCGTAGTTTTCATCTGGGATGTCGCCACTTAAGGGGTTAGTCAGACTGGCGAAGTTACATTCTATCTGATTGAGAGACAGCCACTCAAGGTTGAAAGCTTGAATGTTCAATCACCCACCAGAAGGTTGTTGGTCGAAGCTTCCCGGGTTTCGCGAAGTGCACACTGATTATGGCTACCGATGGGGAACCAGTCTTATCAGGATAGACCTGCTTCCCTGACGGGACGAAATCTCAGTTGATTATTTTACCATGCCTGGATGGCTGACTTAGCTACTGTATGTGTGCCAACCTTCCTTTAGGTTGTACAAGGATGCAGTCTACAAAACCTCTGTTGATGAATAAAGTTAGAGTCAGGGAATATACCCAAAAGAAGTAATTTACAAGGGGAGGTAAAACAAACGTCGTTCCTTTTTGCCAATCTGTTGGAGGACCCTGGGCAACTATTTTACTCTTGTCCTTCTGAGGGTATCAAAAGAGGGCACAATCAAACGATTGGTGAACTAGTGTGCTCAAGAAACTCGCAATAGACCTAAGACCCCGCGGGATATCATTCGGCAACTTCAGTGTTCTGACGTCAAAGAAAATACACTAATAAGCCATCTGTGATACGAGAGCTGTTGGTTTTTTCGTCCAACTATTGCCTTTTATCCACTCTAAAAAACCGATAGAAAAGAGCGAAAAGAAGGTATCGATGTGTTCATCAGAGTCTTCAACGTGGTTCACCACTGCTAACTGACTCGCTCCAAACGCTGACAGTACACTTCTATTTCCCTTAGGTTCCACAAAAATGCCTTGAATAATTTGTTGCGCACAAGATGTCGGGGATAGAAACCGCTCAAATCTTATCCCTCTTCGCATCAAACAGCCTCATGATCAGTTCTCGGTGCGCCCAATTTCGTTTGTTCAGGACGTCGGGCAACTTTGACAAGTTAAACCAAACTTCGAAGCTGTAAACCGTTGCGGTGTTGAACAAAAGATGAATGGTAGCGCACACACTATGTCAGCACTACGGTTTTTCTGTTTCTGCTCCAACGCATCTCATTCATCTAGCTTAGGGAAGTTACCTTGAAGTTGGAAATTTAGCATTCTCCCTTCACCGGGATAGTGCTGTGCATTTATTTGCAGGCTGCAGGTGTCACCAATCATTCCAAAGCAACATTGTGGGATTACAAGTGCCCCAAAAACGTCGAAACGCGAGGTTACAGTGAATCACATGCATAAACAATGTATTCAACAGAACGCCATATGTTCGTATGATGCGTAAAGGCAGTGGAGAAAAACTGAGCACCGCACTGCATGTGTGGGTATCACCCACTCTGGTGGAACGCCGCATCGATCAATGGGGAGTCTTCGAAAGACAGGCACAAGAAAGAATAATCTCATGCACACATGATGTACCACAAATCGATAAGGCGTAAAAACGTATGCTTCTACGGCTGACAGGACCATGACGAGTTTAGTCATATGAGGAAGAAGGATGAAATCAGTTTGATGAGTCGTAGAATGGTTGGTAACTCGTCTGTCAGATGTATTCCAACTTTAGGCCTCAAGCAACAAGACGCATCAACAGCAATGGCGAGAGTCTAACACACGACTGAAAGTAAAGCATTACTTGGAGGGTTGGCAGAATCTGTTCACCGTTAATTTCATAAACAAAGGCATGGTAATTGGCGTAAGAATCTTGAAAAAATCAAGATCATTTGGTGAAGCCTCATCCTGAATGTCTGTATAAATGATCTCCAATCGAAAGCTGAAAGTCAGTCTCTTCATATATCTTTACGACCTGTTCATTGAAAACGAGTTTTTGGTTCTATCTTACATTCCACACGATTAGTCGTTTTCAGCATTTTGATGAGATAAAATCAGATCTTCGATCGATGGATGTCGTTACCAGACTTATGTGATCGCAGGTGCGTTTATATTGTTCTCGCATTTTCGTTCGTTGTATGAAGTCTCACAATGAAGTATGAGTGACTGCGCTCGGTTATTCATTGATACAAAGACTCAAATACTTTACTCGACTGCCATTCCTTCCTGGTCCGTGCACCAAGTGCACAGTTTGAGTTACGAACTCCGTACAACAAAATATTTAATCGGAGAAGTTTCACCTTGATTTACAGGATTGCGGTGAGAATGTTTCTTGACCTGGTTACATCATTTCAAAGTTAAAACGACCGCACTCATTGCAAAACTCCTGCCCGAAGCAACGAAAGTGCAGGTGAATTAGGCATGCAGGTAATGCATGCATCAAGCCTTGACCTGGTTACATCATTTGAAAGTAAAATCGATCGCAGTCATTGCAAAACCCTTGCCCGAAGCAACGAAAGTGCAGGTGGATTAGGCATGCAGGTAATGCATGCATCAAGTACACATCAGAGACTGTAGAGTCACATTCAAATTTGTCAAGACGTGATCCATTCTCCAACTCAGTTACTTTTGGATATGATTAGCACCAATCTTATCTTATCCCGCTCTATTCTGGACGCTGCTTGTAGCTATTGGTGTCTTCATCACACTCCACTGTCGAACTTGACAGATCTCTATGGCTTTGAGCAATGTACTCCTTGCTTGCAATCGATCTGCCGAAAAATCGCCAATAACTTCCGTCTGTTTTTTACACGCCAGTATCACGGTTAACCTGTCCTCAGTCCCTTCGGTCTGACGCCAGCTCGGAGGAAGAGCCTCACTCACCAGTCCTATCTCTAATCCGAAGATCGAATGTTCAGTTTACATGAGTTACCATTCTTTTGAAGCGGTTTGGTAGTGTGTTTTTACTATGAACTCACGTGTTTTGATGACAGACCGACGTTAGTAGGTGTTATTCTAGAAAAAAAATACTCACCAATATCTTGAGTTCCGTCATAGCCCGGGCAGCGTTCTAAGGGCGGACATTGTCGAGAAGTCAATATCACCTATCTCTGCTCTTTCTACCTTGGACCGGAAATCAAGATCACGAAGACGGAGCTATCCAAATCAGATGTAGACCGGACTAAGAAGAGTTTATCAAACAGTTCTGACATTCAAGGTCCGTGAGTTATCTACGAATGCAAGCAACTGAATCATCTAAAAGATCAGCCTTTGCATCGAATTGGGAAGATTCATTAACCAGTTTGCGGATGTTGAGGAGATGTTTCGGTTTCCAATGACCTTCCATCCTGCAAATGGAATCAATGAATGAAGTCTCCCATGTTTCAGCCAGCCACGTCGCTCAAATCACGTGATCCGGTCTCGGATGCCACCGAGAATAAAATATGCTCTAATCACGTAGATAATCGATTGCGGTGTTCAACTGCTGTTCTGAATTTCACGGATAGATAATTCTCTAGAAATTAATGAAATGCATGCCGAAAGCTCTTCGACATCTCACCACGGTATCACCATTCTCGGGGCTCATCAGTAGCCTTACTTTCTACTTGAACTCAGCAAAAGAAAGTGAAGCTTTTCAGAACATAGAAATCAAGACTGTGGCGGTCTACATTAGCTGTTCAGCATGCAAAATTTGACTGAGAGTCTCGGTAGATTTCGGGCATACAGTGGTTGCCTTCAGGAAGCTGACCTTCCTGATACATTAAAAGGCCAAAAGCGAAGAAGGGAGAGAAATTCGCCGAGGATGTAGGAACCTGGTCCTAGCCTATAACAAACATCCTGAGAGACATACATCTCCGAGCTCTCAGTCAGACAATCTGGAAGGGAACTGAGAGCAAGAACGTCACTCACCGATTAGCCGTGATTCTTCGCATTGTCTCCAACCAAGTGGAGGTTCACGGGGAGCGAGTGAGAGAACATCAACAACACCCAGATTCTTTGTACTCTCGCACCTTTTTGTTAGGTCCACCTTGCATTTTACACCATTCAGAAGGAGGGACAGAGGACAATACTCGTTACAATGAACGGTGTTTCAGGAGGTGTCGCCTATGGCCGAGCCATTGTAGTTGCTGGTGCTGGATGTTTTCCACGGTTGAAGTTCCTGCCGCACAACCAAATACCCGTTTCCTAATTACCTAGTAACACCAGCAACGTTTCTGAGGCATCGGTGGTCTAAAAGCCTGAGGAGGCCTCACATTATCCCACGGCAGGTGCCATGTTTCGCAACCGCACAGCAATACAGCGCTTACTGTAATCTGGTACACGTGACTCTTGAGACCCTATGATGTGCCTTTTTGACGTCACAGTTAACGCAGGTGGAAGGTTATCAGAATGTCCCCTGTGTGTCAGCGAACCAGTACCGAGAGAAGAGAGGTTACACTGAAATAATTTGTCATCCAACACAGCGGGACTGGACGGCCACACATATGAAGTTTTTTGTCGTACTTAGTATCGATGTATTCAGTTCCTTGCAATCGGTCATCAGTCATGAGACTATGTTACCTTCTGAGTTCAATCTATTTGGCGACGTGGTTCAATCCCGTCTTTACAGCTGGAGTGGCTGTCCTGGCTCGCGCAATCTCTCTTCTCTATATATTACCTAACAGCTTATTCAACGTTGAGGGGAAAGCACCGATTGGGTTCTCTTCTGAATTCATCAGTACGAACCAGCCGGATAGAATAACACAATGAAATCGATTGTAGATACATCAAGCGCTCGACCCAGGTCACCCACGTAGTTATTTCTTGGTTCACTTGTGCACTTCATACCCGACGTTTCTAACACAATGAAGCCGTACTGATCAGCAGTACACAGCTATCCTTGTGCCCCCCAGCAGTGAGTATTAATCAGAAACCCTTTTCTATCCTTGTTTCTTTCTTTGCAAACATTGCGCTGCCTCTCTCGCTATTTGTTACCCGCTATGTCTTTCCTATCAGTGATGCATGCGTTGAAACCGCGAAAGATGAATGCATCCAATGAGTTACGTTCAAATNTACATCAAGCGCTCGACCCAGGTCAACCACGTAGTTATTTCTTGGTTCATTTGTGCACTTCATACCCGACGTTTCTAACACAATGAAGCCGTACTGATCAGCATTACACAGCTATCCTTGTGCGCCCCAGCAGTGAATATTAGTCAGAAACCCTTTTCTATCTTTTTTCCTTCTTTACAAACATTGCATTGCCTCTCTCGCCATTTGTTACCCGCTATGTCTTTCCTATCAGTGATGCACGCGTTGAAACCGCGAAAGATGAATGCATCCAATGAGTTACGTTCAAATACTATTCTGGCGTTAGATGTATCAGTTCCACTGTTTGAGCAAACTGTAATACAAGGAAGGTGTGGGTAGCTGTTTGTATTGTGTGAACCCTGCCAGATTCGCGCTCCTATTTGCATTGGACGTTCTTGTTGGCTGCGGTCTTTTTGATTCACATGTTTTGAGCGTTACTTATCCCATCTGCATGGTTGCTTCAACGCTACTCACTGGGCTGATTTGACTTTCTTTACTTTGCAGCTTCGTCGTAATAAAATCCGGTCACAAACCGAGTGGTTTGCTCATTACAGTTTATCCGTGGCGGTAACAGGGGTGGTTGAACCGAGTTTAGTCGAAGTTGGACAGCTTCTGCGGCTGCTACAGGGGGGATTTTGTGATTTGGCTACTGATGCACCCCATTAGCAGTACCAGTTCACGTAGGAGACTCAACGACATATTTTGCGATATCCTCGCGTTCATTTGAACATGAAAGGCACAGAAGAGCATGAAACTGTATGCAAACCCGACCAACGCACAGCCGAGATAAAAGACAGGAGAGCTAGCCACAAGTACGAGCCATGTAGATCATCTACCAACTAGTATATATGCGCAGAGGTTGGGCATTCTGATGCAAACCTAATCAGGACCATCAGATGTGCCAGCGGAATTCGATTTTTGAGGATGTGTGAACGAGACCTTGCCGTAAACTGAGTTTGGCAATTAGTTACTTACGCATCTATCGCGGTCCAAAGTGATGCAAACGCTGCGTCGTGCAACTTTCGTTCGTGGGCACTTGACCCTTCCCCTTTGTTGCCAGGTGATTTGCTATCCTTTCATTTTCATCTTGAATGCAGTGGAATCGGAATTTAAGTTAAGTATTTCTCCCCTTTATAACTCAGACCTGGATTTATGAGCAAATGAATCCTGGTCTTTCGACGTATCCTCCCTTTACAACTTAGACCTGAATTTATGAGCAAATGAATCCTGGTCTTTCGGCTATTTCGTTGCCATAAGATCATTCACTCCCTACTTTCAACACCAAAGGTATGGTCAGTCGTTTTCGATCAGCGAGTTCTTTACCACTGAGTTTTACTCACTCTAAGTGTGCTCGTTACACTTCTCATAAATGTCTTTTCATTTGCCCCAGGACTTCCATGCGACTCCGAGAGTTTTCGTGCCATAAGACGGAAGTCAGTCGGTGGTGATATTCGGCATTGTTCAACAACCATCACTGAGGTCAGAAATGATGTTTCCTCTAGTCAGTGCCTTCGCGAGGAACTTCCAGTAAACCTCAGCAACAGGAAACCTTCCCTGCTTACTGAGACTTGGGCGATTGGGAAAGAGGAACTGAACATATAACCTTACAGTTAAAAGTCCCAGCCTATGAATGTCATTGCATTTACTAACCAGTCCAAATGTGTTCGGAGGCCAGCCGTCCCTAATAACCGAACATCACATCACTTGGACGGAGGTGTCACGTGCAGGACACGGACCAATCGAAGGCATGCCCTGATTGGTCAGAATGTCTGCCAATCCGGATCGAGCACCTTTGACTCGACGCTTCTCGCCCCCATACGGAGATTCTAGCACGGCCTTGTGGAACACTGTGATTACCCTATAAATACAGTTGTAATAATTTTCCTTTGTCTCCATAAAAAGCCTGTCCAGAGTTATACGATAGTGGGCGGAGCGGGAAACCAAGAAACCAATACAAAGTTGCACTACCCTTCAGCAAGACACAACAAACTGGCTGCCAAATATGAGTTGAACTCGATTCTCAATCCGTCAGCCTTTGTGGTCCTAAGTTCCGGGCCCAAAGGAACAGCGATCCCGATTATTCCCTAATTCTTGGTGATCTTAACTTAATAGGTGGTTTGTCGGGCTCAAATTCATAATCCCGACTACAATAGGCTAATCGTTGAAGTTTGCGTCATCACGACAATTCACAACGGAACTAATTGGGAGCTGAGTAAAGGACGCAGTAAACATGACAATAACGGCAAACACATCAAACTGAAACGTTACTGAAAATTTTTCGTCGAAGAGTCTCGAGTATCGTACCAAATAAAACAGGGAGCGGCCTGGTGCAGCACATTCAGTCATCTGGAAATATCACAAACGAGAGATATTCATCTGGGTTTCAGATGAGTCTCTCGATAAACCAAATTTGTTAGCAAATGCGTGTATTTCGCTAATAAATCTGAGTTCCAAACGAAAATATGCAGCCACAAATTTTTCCAAGTCCATATAGATTAAAAAAATAGTGGTTGGAAGTGGTTGCAGATAAAACGTTTTTTCTTGCTTTTGGTGCCACAAAGTAAGGTGAAGAAATCCTTGGTCCTGAGCAATACAAGTGATGCTAGACGCTTCGTGATACGAGACCATAATTGAAAGCTTACAATACGATTTTTTTTGGAAAAGAAGAGGAAAAACTCCGTATCATGGTTCCTACGCTGCGTGATTGGTTTAAATACATTCATTTTTGATAATCACATTTGGAAGACAACCCTAAGACAGAAAACGTTTAGTTGACCTGACTGAAAAGTGATCAGCGTTACACTGAACAATACTGTTTTGAAATGTGGATAGAATCACTATTAAAGAACTCTGGTGTTTTACTAGCTCACTCACACACACAGGCTGGGTAAAAATTCGTCACACAAAGTGCGTCGTATGCACGTTTTCCCCTTTCTGAAAGAGGGACACATAGTCCACAGTTTTTCGTCTGCAACCAAAGTAAGTTTGACTGAGACACGGGGCCTGCGCCTAGCCGATGAGCGCCAAGAGGGGCGAAACCGGTAGTGGGCTGTCAAAGGTCTTCCGGGAACTTTTACGATAACTTGAACGCCATGCGAACTGAAACATGAGGCGGCCTGGTGCATCGCACTCAGTTGAATCGGACCATCATACACAAGAGACTGTGCTGGATTCACTTGTTCTCCCATAGAAACCCAATTTTTGGTGCAAATGAGAGTATTCGTCAAACTGTTGTGTTTGTGAGTTGGTCTTACTTCGAAGAATGGTCCCGTTCGATTCCACGCCATGTAGACATATTAGAAGAGAAATCATTGCAGAAACGACCGTTAAACTGAAATATTGAACTGGACGAATCACATGACGATCGGTATTTTTCTGGCCGTGTGAGCAGTGTTCTGCCATAGACGCTATTTCTTGCAATACGTTTGCGGCGAAATCATCATCTCAGCGACCTTATAAGTAGTAGTGTTAAGTCCGGAAAGTAAGAAACATGACACGAGGTGAACCTTGTCCAGACGGGTCTCTTGTTAACAATTAAATTGACGTTCAAATGAGCATATTGCCAACAAGGTATGAAGTAAGGAAACTCAAATCAGCCTGGTGAGTAGTTATGAAGCAACCATGCAGATGGACCGTCAATATCGAATAGCCGATTCTGTAGTTATCAAGTTTAGGTTGTCAAACTCTAGACCGCACCCTTGGTGACTGGTCTACACGACCGACAGCAAACACCTACATAGTAGTCAACAGTTTGAGCAAAACAAAATGTCCCCTTTCGATTATCATCCCGTGTCGGCGAACTCGGTCTTCTGACTTACCTGTAGCAAAAGAACTGAGGATTTGTACACCGATTTGCCTTCACCACGGCTGTCCGCCATCTCAGTCAGGACGCTATTCAGGGTATCAAGGAACTTTAGACAACCTCATTTAAGTAGTGTTTGATCGGGTAAAAGCCACCGAATCTTATGACAGCAGATTCCAACATATACCGCAAGGTCAATTTGAGCGACCCAACGGCCGAGCAGAAATTCATCCTTCATGTGTGAACTAAAAGGATGTAAGATGGGACGGTGATTTTGGCATTCAAATGTCACGTGACGTGGCGAACCAGGCCGATTTTGACCACATTCAATTTGAAATGGAACACTCAGAAGGGTAGCTTACGACTACTTGTTGTTTTCAATGAAATTTCAGACGACAGTATTATTGATAATGGCTTGGAACGCTTCGAAGAGAGTACTTCACACGAGTGAAATAGTTGAATGCATGCCGAACGTCGGCAGTCATGGACCAATAGGTTTAAACTATGCCGGTGTACTCAGTGCTTGCATATAACCTGAAGAAGCATACTGACTAATGAAATATAAATTTTTGTTTGTGTAACATCTACTGATTTCAATATTGCTATCACGTTCCGGAGTAAGCACAAACTAGGGGTTTTAACCCGGAAAGTATTCAACAAATGGAAGCAAGCGATTAGTCAACTCCTTTTGAATTGAAATAGATGGAATGGCTCGGTGGATAGAGCGCGAATTTACTGACCGGAAGGTCCGTGGTTCAAACCCGACTAATGCCTCTCGACTTCCCCTGTCTAGGCTTGGGCAACCTGGAAGTATCCCAGCCCTCGTGCTTCCTTGGGGTAATTAGGCGCCGGAATAGTGTTACAGTTCTTCAGACAGATTCATGCAGTGAAAACCATCAAAACTCAGTGTTCTACTAACAGGCAGAGGTTTGGGCAACATGTGGCTAAAAATAGAAGCTAGTGGGGTGATATACTGACGCTTACATACAAAGAACATCCAATCACGAAGTCAGCCACTTTAAAAATTATCCTCCGCAAATAAAAACCTCAAGGGAAGGGTAGAAAGTCGCATTCAAATCAAAGACCATCAATCACGTCAATGATGAGTGCAAATGCTTTTATGATCTGTATGAAAAGAGTTTGCCCCGCACAAACCCCGCTCCAATAATTCGAGGACCATATACCTTCGCAAACGCCCAGCCTTTTCACTTCGGCAATGTACAGTTATATCGTTTCTGACTATTGTATCTCGCTTTCTTGACGAGGTTTTGAATATATCGATCTGCACACTTTGACAAAGCCTTCCCCTGTGCTCTGTACTAGGGAAACTGGCTGCAGTGGTAAGCATTGTCAAAGAAGCTAACTGTACGCCAAATTTCGTTTCTTTTGGTGCGACGAGTTACCATTGGCGAATACAGTTTATGCATCGAGACCACCACTCGACTAGAGAGCGAATTTTACTCATTGAAAGTGACCATATATCTATTCGGCATCGGAAAATAAGAGAACCAAAAGCACAAGCATTCAAATTGTGTCACGTTAGTGGGGCTTTAGGCGCCATGAACTTCTAGAGTAGTATGTATGGAGGGTTGGCCAAAATCGGTCGAGAACGTGATCTTATGACCCTACTATGGGGCTGGTTTTTTGTGAGGTTGTTTGATAAAAGCGAACTGATGAACAACAGAGGGGCTCAGGGAAATATCGGATATGGATCCTTAAACAGGACCATGACATTTTCATAAAGGAAACTACTCACGAGGTTGCTGAAAACTGTTCGACAGCCCACGATTGGTTTCGCCCTTCTTGGAGCTCATCAGGTAGGCGCAGTCCCCGAGTTTCCGTCAACCTGATGATCTACTTGAACCCAAATTGGACCGTTTTCGAGAAATACATCAATTTGTCGAAGAATTTTCAGCAACCTTGTGAGTAGTCTCCTTCATGAAAATATACTGCGACATCTCGAATATCGTGCCAACTGAATCATGAGGCGGCCTGTGTGCAGCACATTCAGTTGTAGAATATCATAAACGAGAGATTCAGTTGAGTCTCCCGTGAAAACCAAATTGATTTGCAAATGAGTGTATTTCTCGAGGACCATGACATGTTCAGAAAGCAGACTCTCATCAATTAGAATCCCTTCATATGTTTTAATCCATGATCTCCAGAGAACTGAATGGTTAAGGCGCGATACCGATGGGAATGCGTATTGTTCGAACCCAACCTCAGCATCTCGACTGTCCCTGTCAAGGCTTTGGAAACCTGATTGTGTCTCAGCCCTACTGCTTCCTTCGGGTAGAACACCAGCAATGCACCGAAATCGTGTTCCTGTTGATTCGACCTATTTGGAGTCCCTTAGAGTTTCATTCTATTTGGCACACTGTGAATTTAGTGACTATACCTGGTAGAGTGGTCACGTGTGCAAGCAAGGTTTGAAGTCATTTCGAAAGTTTCAAAGTCAATTCGGAGGATGACAGCTGCTCCATGTTCGTTCGGACTTGGGTTCGCGGTCGACAGCTTGGTGAGCGAGCATGTTACTGCTTAGAACGACGGAATTAGGATGTATACATTGTGATCAAAATGATGAGTACGAAACGATACACAATACGAATATTATTTTGATTGGTGACTGGGTGCGGGTCAAACAAAACCGCCACGGTTTAATGATGCTCCCAACCGTCAGTAGGTGACTGTTTCGGAAATCTATAATTTTATTTAAAGCCGGATATTACAGTATTACAGACCAAAAGCCGGTTTGTGTCCAAAAAAGTCTCCTTCGAAACATTTACTTTTTGGGGCCAACAATCTTAACACCCGAGGCTTCCGGGGCTATTTCACTGGGCAATCGTCTTGGATTAAACTTTCATACGATGTTTTGTAGCGTTTGAAGTGGAACTGTAGCACTTCAAGTGTGGGACATATTTTGGTCAGGTGGATCCAATGCCCGGCCTGGTTTGGATGCTTTTTTAGCGGCAAACTTGTCAGAGGTACTCTCATTAGATGAAATTTTACACCCACTTGTTAGGCTTGAGATATTTGATCAGGTAACTAACCACGTAGTGATGGCTAAATCTTGACTGAACAGTCTGAAGCGCTTCCCGTAAAGTGATTGGATTTGTGAAGTCACCGATATAATGGTTGCATTCAGTTTTTCTAAGCTGCCTGCCACAGTGAGCTGTTTGCGAGAATATTTTTCCTGGTGTCTACACGTCCCTAAGATATGAGTCACAGGTTTACAAAACTTTCAAGCAGACGTAAACACGTGTCTCTAATCTGTTGGACTATTCTCCTTTTTTTCCTAGCGCAATAATCGCACCGTTACTTACTTTACCTAAACAGAATGGACAAATAACAGAATCTAAGTTAGCGAAATACACTCATTTGCAAACCAATTTCGTTTCGCAAGAGACTTACCCGGAACCCAGCCGAATCTCTCGTTTTTGATGTTTCCAGGCAACTGAATATCGTAGTGACTGAAATATGAGGCGGCCTGGTGCAGCACATTCGGTTGCCTGGAAACATCACAAACGAGAGATTCAGCTGAGTTCCAGGTGAGTCTCTCGCAAAACCAAATTAGTTTGCAAATGAGTGTACTTCGCTAATTTCGTGCAATTTGGTTTTAAGTAGAACATAAGGTTGACGGAAACTCGGGGAGTGCGCCTACCTGATGAGCCCCAAGAAGGTTGAAACGATCGTGGACTGTCGACAAATGTTTAGCAATCTTATGAGTAGTGCACTAAGAATCTTAGTTCCTTCAGGAGTTTCAAACATTCAAATGTAGGTTTATAAAGAACCCAAGAGCTCATAAAAAATGGAAAGTTTTGTGCCAAAAAGGATATTTGATAAGAGGTGAGGGTGGTGGTTTTCTAGTTTACGCTCATTTGGAAGCCTCTGATGGTGTGATGAAGACGTAGCATTCGCTATTTTTTCATACCTTTCAACAACTGCATGGCCTAAAAGATGCAGGAGGAAAGAAAGATTTTTGGTTTTGCGTGGGTAACATGTGCATCACCTACGCTCTATGAACGGTGTTTACTTCATTTGGGCAAGCGAAGATTCTTCAAAATTCGCTATTGTACTCATCCAGCTGTTCATGACGCATCCTTGATTGGTGGGGCAGACTGACGTCTCTTTGGTCCGCATGGCAATCGCGACTCCGATCGTGCTCACTTGTTGAACGTAAAGCGCGTGAAGAACTCATGTAGTATATTTTTGGGTGACGTCAGCTGTCACACCTTTCAAGGCTCCACATACTTGCAGCAGATCTAATAATATAAATCTCTGTCCTGAATAAACCAGAAACTTCTCGGTTACTACCGCTCTGTAGCTGAAAAACCCCTGAATGCCTAGTAAGATCTTGCACAGAAAAGAACACAGTAGTACCCAACTGATTCTGTGTACGTACAGTCTATTTTATAGGTTTTTATAAAGTATTTATGCCAAAACTTGCGCGCGACGCATACCATATAGGTTGGTATTGGTATTCAAACAACTATTCACCGACGAATATTTTTGAAATCAGCCAAAAATGAAAGAGGTTTTGCGTCATTCGTTTAACCGGCAGAGGGTTTGATCACAAATTTAGCTATCTGCCTTGTGAAGCCGCTTATAAAGGGGAGCCTGACAAAGTGGTTCAATCAGTGTAAGAAAAAACACAAAAGGGTTCAACTGTCGGCATAGTGTTACATTTTGGCAGGGCTACATGTTCCATTGTCTGCCCCGTTTCTCTATGGGAAGTAAATCTTCTTATTTGTGATGAAATGTTGGACATGCTAACCGACTTTTAGACGGGAAGGGACATAATCCGCAATTCAGATACGTAGAGAGTACACTATGCTCTGACCTAGAATACCGTTACTAAGCTATGTGTATTTTACCAAAGGGGAACCATTTTCAGAAGGCGAGCCCAGTGGTGTTGAGTCCTTTCTTCTGTTTTTATGTTGTACAACGCGATTCTCCTTTTTTGTTATTTTGGTTTGTGCCTACACCACCCTTCTTGTTTTTGACCTGAACGTAAACCGTTCTTTGACCTTGTCAAAGTACTTTAAGTTCACACGCGGTTTTGCTAGCTTGTAAACACGCCGCTACTACAGAGCACTCCACCAAGATGGAAATGCTCTGATTCGGCCTAGATCGGTGCCGTTTACCTGAAACTCTGAGGACCAGTGATCCCAAAATTGCGTGCTTCAGTTTCACTCTGCTTTATCGTCCTGCGTTTTCTAGAAAAAGAGTGTCCCCCAAAAAGTCTACATATAATAAATACATCACAGCCATCTGGTCCAGTTTACGTCTGGTCATCCAGCACTTTGTCGGGAGGGAAATTGTCCCTTGGCCATCGCACGTTTATGTCAACGTATTCGAGTAATAAACTGTACTGAGAGAAGAATCGTGACAAGACCGGACGAAACAGTACAAACATTAGTATACTCCAAATTCTAGAGGTCATGTGACCTTTAAAAATTTAGCCAGGAAATGTAGGGAGAAGCTGCCATCAATAAAAACAGCTGGCCACTAATATCTAACTAAATGCGATGAAAATCACTAGAAACTCATCGTAAAGCTCAACAAAAGGCACTGGTTGCTAGTATATGAAGTTACTATCAAAAGTGGTTCAAGATAAGAACGAATGCTATCAGGGTGTAACTTTCATTTAGTTGTGAGTTGCTCATCTAGAATACGGCACCCTTTAGTAACAAACGCTTTGCTGAAAATTCTCACGAAACTACTGGTTTTCCGGATTACCTCTGCTTCTACTAAGGCAGTCTCAAAGTAGGTACCGCCGCTACTACAGAGCACTCCACCAAGATGAAAATGCTCCGATTCGGCCTAGATCGGTGCCATTTACCTGAAACTCTGAGGACCAGTGATCCCAAAATTGCGTGCTTTAGTTTCACTCTGCTTTGTCGTCCTGCGTTTTCTAGAAAAAGAGTGTCCCCCAACAAGTCTACATATAATACATCACAGCCATCTGGTCCAGTTTACGTCTGGTCATCCAGCACTTTGTCGGGAGGGAAAGTGTCCCTTAGCCGTCGCACGTTTATGTCAACGTATTCGAGTAATAAACTGTACTGAGAGAAGAATCGTGACAAGACCGGACGAAACAGTACAAACATTAGTATACTCCAAATTCTAGAGGTCATGTGACCTTTAAAAATTTAGCCAGGAAATGTAGGGAGAAGCTGCCATCAATAAAAACAGCTGGCCACTAATATCTAACTAAATGCGATGAAAATCACTAGAAACTCATCGTAAAGCTCAACAAAAGGCACTGGTTGCTAGTAAACTACTTTAATTCTGTTCTTTCAAGTTAGAAGTTGACGATATTCCGGATGCATTACGCACCAAAGCTCTGGTTACATCTCTTACTTCGTCGATGTTGGCTTATGTCAACTACGATTCTGGTAAATCGGACCTGTTGCCAGCAAATACCGCGTAATATCATAGACGTAATTTAGTCTGATATTTGAATATCCGTACGCAGTACCATCTCCGTTTTTCACCAATGCTCCGGTAGTCCACTGAAAAAGTGAATCCAGACTTTATCCCATTTTTTCGCCCGTTGCTCCAAAAGACTAAACCCCGCTACTTTTGCTTGCAATGCAGGCGCCTTGATTTCCTCTGAATGAGAAATGTTTCATTTGGCAACACCTAGGCGTCTCCATCATGTCTCGACATCAAGGTTACCAGAAAATTCCTCCATTTCAATTTTAAAATTTCTGCTGAGCAGCAAACCTGGAGGGCGACATTTACCGAAGACACTTTCTTCACCAAGCAGATTCACGGCGGAACCTTCGTCTGCTCTAACAGCATCCCGTTTCTTGGCTACTGCTAACTAGCGACAGCTAGCAGTAACGCTGGCCACTTGGGAAAAATACCGAAGAACTGATCAGTGGCAAACTCAGACACTCAATAAAAACGCCAAAAACTAAAAAAGGAGGCAACCCAACAGTGTGGTCACCCGCTTATCCTGCAAACTCTAACGTTGGTCTCCTCAAAAATGACAAAGACGCCAATGCGTTCTTCTTCTAACTAAGAGAATGGTAATATAAGTCTCAGGTCTTGGTGGGGGGTAAAACCACGCCCTCAGTACGATGTGTGTAGCAGAAGCTTGACCTGTGGGGATGATAAGAGTCAAAACAATCGTACCGGGAAAGAGGTCAGTTGTTTATGGCACGATGCGGCTAATTTTCCTCCGACTACCAAGCTGAGAAAAGCGTGCAGTGCGGCGCTTTTATTGTTTTTGACGTTGCCGAATCTCAGCCCAACTTGTACAAGGTTGCTAAAGTTTTCACCGGATTGACGAAACCACCCGAAGTAGCACATTCGACTGTGCACAAACAGTTTATTTCGCAGCTAACCAAAGGCCGAAACATTTTTCTTAGGACATTTTTTATGAAATGGCATCCAACTACACCAAACAGGAAAACTTAGTTCGGCAATGCCCAAACCATTTTACTACATTGAAACAACAACCAATTTGACGGAATAGGCCGCTAAAATAGAATGGTAGGCTAGTACTACGGGAAGTTAAGTAGTACACCGAAAGATTGTGAATAGAAAGAACCCATTCATAATGTGAGTTGGTCAGACCTTGTACAGTTTGTATCCTTGAAGTTACCACAGAAGCTGCCTTTGAAGTTCAGTCACACAATGAAGACTAACCCGTCAAAGAGCATCGGGTTCCACCTCTTCAAATACTCGCATTATGGAGAGGGTTTCGATCAAATGTTTACCTTTTTGCGATGAAAGAGAGGAAGTGGCAGGCTAATTATTCCAGTTAACTAGTGTGTTCATATTTACCGAACAAGTTGCGCTTTCTTACCCCACAGAGGGAGGGGTTAGAACTGGTCAGCTCCGAATTTTGCACACTCAGTTCGTCCAACGGTTGATTGCGACCACTTACTATACATTGAGATAGGAATACCCTGAAACACCAAGAACCTGGTGGTGGTAAAAAGGCTTGCGATGGCATAAGGGGGTCAAACTTTGATGTCTTACTCGCTGAATTCAATTCCTCGTGGGTCGGATCTTGATGTCAAAGACTCAGGATGTGGAACCCAAAATGAACTCTTGTTCTCGGGTCAAGCACTCAAAGATTCATTTCTTTATACACAAATTGGACTGTAGGAAGAAGGAGGGTACATCTTTACCACCTAGCAACAGAAGATTCTCAGAGATAATGATGGAGGAGACAGGTGTGAAAAGTGGATTAATTTCATTTAGAAAAGCACCCAAACACCACAGCATAAATTTTACTAATTCTGTAAGACCTGGCCGGCTGATCTAGTAAAAGTACGTGAGACCGGTTCCAATAGTGCTTCCCTTGTGGTGTATTAACACACGAAGGCTGTCAGATTTGCATGTGCAGATCGTATGAATAGAAAATGAACATATCACTCAAACTGCACCAACTCGAGAACAATGACCATCCGGTTTCGGCTATCGATAACAAGGTTTGTTTCATTTATGAGCTTCTATGTGCTCCGGTGCGCAGATGGGATAGATTCCACAAATGTCGATCGCATCTAGTCCGTATTTTACCTGCCAGTGGCCCCCTGGTTTTACTTGACGATCACAGTGTATGGGTTGGCAAGCAGTGGGAAACTTAGAGGAAGATATATGGTAATTGTGAAATCGGGTTAGTAAACTACAGTGCTGCGAAACTATCAGTGATATACGGAACATTTGAATTATCAGAAATATACATGTTATTTATTGTGGAAAAGACAATACGTGCTGCTTGAATAGGTTTAAGAAAAGGACAACGACACTTAATCTAGTGTATCAACGTGTCAAAAAGATTTCTTCAAGGTCCTGACCACAAAGGTGTGGCATGGGGCTCAATGAGGGGTGATTCGTATCGAGTTACTTGTCAAACTCAAAAAGTGGGACAGTAAAACCTATTCAATCAAGATGCACTCCACCAAGATGAAAATGCTCTGATTCGGCCTAGATCGGTGCCGTTTACCTGAAACTCTGAGGACCAGTGATCCCAAAATTGCGTGCTTTAGTTTCACTCTGCTTTGTCGTCCTGCGTTTTCTAGAAAAAGAGTGTCCCCCAACAAGGGATAAAAAAGTTTCGTTTGAGGTGGACAGCCCGCCGATATATTTAATTTGGCGTACTTTAAAGCACTGAAAGATTTCAAAAATGTGGACGCCAGTGAGCAACCCGTAGGCTCTAAGATCAAGCTTCGAAAACAACCACGGAAAACAAGAAATAATGGACCGAACTGCTGAAAGAACTTTAGATGGGTTTCGCAATTTTAACAAGGATTCTGTGCCAGAATAAAAGGAATATGTAAATGAAAAAAATGTGAGCAGCTTGGAAACCAGGCTTGAATCTAACGGCCTTAAAATGCCATTTCCTAGTGCTGCCTGGTTGGGTTGATATTTTGGGTTAGGTTGCTTATATACCTCAGCACAAAGTTAAAACCTAATTGGCTATATATCTACGGAAGTGAAGCACTTGCAAACTTCTATTTTTCATGCTCAGTATCATCTTCCTTTTCCCAATCAATATCAGTCACATCACTGTACAAAAGTTTGTTTTACTAAAATATAACCTCAACCGCCCGCCTCTTGGGTCCAACGTGACTTTGAGACTTTTGCTGGGTGACTGTTGTTGTGATTACCGGTTGGTTATAATTGGCTGCTAATAACTCTAAACGTCAACAAACATTTTAGTTACAAACGCTGGACTAACCTATGCACATCTGTGGATTAATATTGCGATTAACGGAATACCTGGACGGTAGAACTTTCTTCTTGGTGTGGTGGTTCAGCGGAATACGGAACTACGGAATTTCCTATTGTGAACTGAGTCTCTCATTGCGGCTTTGTATCTGGCTTACTTTATTGATTTGTTCTGTTCACTAGAGACTCCTTAGAGCCGTTAACCATCACAGAAGCAAAACTGCTGATTGGCTTAAAACAACTGTAAAACAGAAGGGCATTTTGACTAAACGACCTAGCTGAAAAGTCATTTAAACCGCAACAACCTTTTCTCCACTTGATACGCACGTTTCTGAAAAGTAACATGGAGTTTGGAGCTATCGCAGTACGAGTGACTAAACTTTTCTCCAATACTGATTCAAGAAAACGGCTTGAGGAGAATCAGCCTATCTATTAGCTGCTAGTGATCTTCAAAAAACCTTCATTGCTGGCAAAAGATGGACGATGTGTATTGTCCTATTATCCAGACATAACTGCAACAACGCCTTTCACAATGGATAAAAGCTTGAATATAGACGTACACAACCACTCCAAACAGGTTTACATGGACCGAAAACAATGTTGTGGTTTTCCTCAGTCACTTTTGGTCCATTTGTTAACATCCGCTTACTACCGGTTAACTCTTTGTTTATGTCTCTTTTTCAGTGAAGGTATATATACCTTCTAAGGTATTTTATGGCCATCATAAACTATAGATCAATACTTCTGACATCATCCTTGCGGTACTAAAACACGATAAGTCACCGAACCTCTGGCCGGTCAAGAAATATAACCATGTCTAGCTGGTCACTAGTAACCCCAACGCTCACCTTTCCGTATGATATCTCTCGACTTCTTCTCTGCATTCTCCAAGGAACTTATCCTGACTATGGAGAAACACAAAACGATCACATCCGTATTTGGATATGAGATGAGACGTAAATGACCATATTCCTCTTGTCCTAAACAGGCTAGTAAAGCAAAGCGCATAGTTACCAGCTGTATCCCATAATTCGAATGCTAGCTCTTTCCCGTCAACGTTAACGGAACCCAAGTAATTTTCAAAAACTGTGGGCACGTATTCTGAAGGATAGTGTCCACTTGTGTATGTCATTAATAGACATGTTTTCCCAACCATGCCGTCTCCAAGCACAACAATTTTGACTGGTCTGTCGGAACTCATCATAGTCTGATGAACAAATGACGGATGGCTCCTTTGCGCGAAAACACCAACGTCACATTAAGGAACGCGGTTATTTATTCAAGGTCACAAAAAGATTTACTGGTACCTATGCGTTTGCAGATTGCTACACAGGGTCGAAGTT
>NW_008752182.1:70098-86089 GCF_000715545.1 Opisthorchis viverrini | reverse complement strand
TTGTGCATTTCTTATTGCCATTTGTTATTTCTAATCTGATATTTTGACTGTATGTTTTATTGAACACGCATACTTAGGTCCTTGTCCGCTACAAAGTTGTAGTCCTGGCCTCCCGGGCCGGGTTTGTCGTCCTGCGCTTTTTGTTCACCTTAGGAGCAATACGGAGAAGAGAGTGTAACTCCACTCTTTGAATTCTCAGCGTCCCGCAGTAAGATGGCCATTGCGAGGACGGACCTAAAATACAAAGTTGGTATGAAATGGGCTCTAGATGCAGTGTGGATGGCCATCAGAAAGAGCCTATTCCACACATTAACTATCCGAAATTAAAAAAATTTCCAGTTAAAGAATGAGACCTGAGCTTGAAAATCCTTTCACCATATCCTCGCAGCGTATTTGTTTGGTCAACGGTGAGTTCGTCGGCTCTACGTTGCTCAAACGTGGTATAATTGTTGAATAGTTCCTCTTTGAAGTGACGATGATCCAAGGGGAGTTCAGGTAGCTCGAGATGCTCAACGGATTTGTGGCCAATATCCTCGCAGTGTATTTGTTGGGTCAACAGTGAGAACGTCGGCTTTACATTGACCAAACGTGGTATAATTATTGAATAGTTACTCTTTGAAGTGACGATGATCTTGGGGGAGTTTAAGCATCTCGAGACGCTCAACGGATTTGTGGCCAACAACAAATTTCTTAGCGGATCGTTGGTCGCGCTCAAGGAGGGTTACGTCTTTCCTGCGTACACATTCGAAAGTTTGGCTGGCATATTCAAGTAGCGGTCCGACCCTGACTCTATGGAATATCTGTAAGCCCATGGGATTAGTGCGAAGCGACGAAAGTTTCACGTTTGTCTGGTGTATGTCTCATGGTGCAGTGGAGACATGGTTGTCGACAGCCAGGCAGTTAATACTTATTGTTATCTATCTTCATAGTGTCCTATGGTTCATTCTCACCATGAACAACAGAATCATTTGCCGACTGTCCCTATTTAGGGGGGGTGAGAGTTAAGCGTCCACTGCTATCCAGCGTCAAAACCCATCAGGAGGGCGCTTGCTTTGGAACCCCAAGATATCAAGCCTTTCTGAGAAAAGTGTGAGGAACAGGTCGTTCCCCTGCGTAGTTAAGTAGCAAACGTAGGCGACAGTATAGAGGAAGAAAAGCGGCCCACAGTGCGTCATAAACTGGTGCAAAAGGCGTGTCGGAAGGAGGTATCCGAGTGGGCACTGTCGCATTGGGAAACAACGAAGGGCCACCCACCCTCCCACTGTTTGAATCAGCTCGGAAAATGGAACGGATTTTTATGAATATCTCCGCGGCAGAGACGGCTGTCTGGAGCCAGGTCTCCGCTGGCGCCAGTATGGACGGCTCTTTCAGGCACGCCATCAGCAAAAATGTTTGTTGAGTAGTCTCAGACGGTTTGTGGTCAAGTCAGGGTATTACGCCTTCTGATCGGCTGACACTCACTGGAAAGTACAAGAAGTACTAACCACTAATTGTAATCTCTCGCGTTGTCAGCTGTATGCACTGTATGATAAATACTCATCAAGTCACGCATGCAACTTCAGCTGGTCCTGGGTCGATAGGCCAGCCGACAATAATGCAATATTTCGGCGGCTCGTTTAGCCGACTGACATCTTTTAGATTTTTTCTACATGACACCGTTTTGTCTGATATTTCCCAACACTCACCTGGCACTATTGATATCATCCCATTCTCTCTTCATTCCTCCTCTTCCAAAACTTTGAACTTGGGCAGTAGCTGCCCAGAACGCCCCCACANTTGAGTAGTCCAGACGGTTTGTGGTCAAGTCAGGGTATTACGCCTTCTGATCGGCTGACACTCACTGGAAAGTACAAGAAGTACTAACCACTAATTGTAATCTCTCGCGTTGTCAGCTGTATGCACTGTATGATAAATACTCATCAAGTCACGCATGCAACTTCAGCTGGTCCTGGGTCGATAGGCCAGCCGACAATAATGCAATATTTCGGCGGCTCGTTTAGCCGACTGACATCTTTTAGATTTTTTCTACATGACACCGTTTTGTCTGATATTTCCCAACACTCACCTGGCACTATTGATATCATCCCATTCTCTCTTCATTCCTCCTCTTCCAAAGCTTTGAACTTCGGCAGTAGCTGCCCAGAACGCCCCCACAAGGCCGTTATTCATTCCATCTGCTTGGTTCCCAGTTTGCACCCTCATGGTCCTCAAACTTAATCAAAATGACCCGTGACACCACATTGGCCTGATTCTCTTTGTATCACTCCTTTTTCCAATCCGAATTCAGCAACCAAAGGAATTCCTATCCCTTGTCCGATTACAGCAACCTTGACGCCCGTCATTGTGCTGTTCAGAAACCAAATTATACCAGTGAAATGATGGCGCGGCACTGCCCTTTCCAGTCTGATGGCACTCCAATGACCCTAATCCCTACCTTAAGCTTTCATGTCATGCCCACTTGGGCCTGTAACTGAAACTACGAACGAGCCTTTCACTCAACCTCAATCGCCCCTGTAACAAACTTGTTCTGGCCTGCTGAATCGTTCGCTCGGATTTAACCACCGCGTTTTTCAGCTGCAATTTTACCTCGCCAATCCCACATTTTGCTTAAATACCCATTGGTTTGAACAAGAACACAGTGACAAACAATAATGTTATCGAAATCTCGTCATCATGTCAGTACATAAGTAATGGTTGAGATGGGAGCGAAAAATTAAAAACGCAGCGAAGTTTGGACGGTGGAATGCAAAATGTGGAGATAAGAACGATTGGTTTTTTGCGCAACCATGTTACACTTAGTTGGATGCTGTCAGACAGTCCAGAAAGCCGTTGAGTGACTTGGTCGGCTGATTCGTGTCACACAATCAAGACAGACTCAACTTTCTTACCAAGCGTTTCCGACAGCACAGTGCAGGGTGCAGCAGGCGCATAGCGACTGCCTCGGCTGCAGTAAAGTTAAGCTGTTGGACAGATAATGACATTCGCTTGGGTACACCGTAAATAACATGAAATGACTCACTTGAAATGGCTACGGTGCCCGGAGAGATTTATTACCAAGGGTGTATCCTATCGCTCTATCAAACCGACAGTCACAACCACTGGGAGTCTACCTTATAAAGACGATCTGTTAGCGGACACATTCAATCGCTGTCTGTTTCAATCCCTACAACGGCTCGAAATTTGCGATCTTGGTTTACACCCAACCCTTTACTCAACTTAAACCTCAAAGGCAGGATGCCAGTCCTCACCAAGAATATGACTGTGTATTCATTCTCCCGCTAGGTTTTGGCTAGGTATGTTATGAGCTTCACATGGCAACTTTCTAGGAGAATACTTGGAACCTCTCTCACAGGAATAACAATAGACTCTACAGTTCAGCCAAAGACTCATTTGCGTCCTACCTAACTGACACCGGGCACGTAGCCATTCCGGATGAGTCGTTTCATGTCGTTTATCGCGTACCCAATGGGCTGCCAGTATCAGCCCAACGGTGTTGATTGGCTGCAACGAGGCCGCCGCTATGCTCCCGCGAAACACAGTACTGCGCTGTCAAAAGCGTTTCGTGTGATCGCTGAGTCTGCCTTGGTCGTACGATACAAATCGTTCGGTCAAGTGATTCAAAAGCCGTGCAGACACTCATAACATTTATCCACGGTGATCGTCCGGCCCCATTCATTGGCACTACTACACATACAAAATATCCTGTAAATCTGACTTCCTTCCAACAACGATACAAGTGAATCTAATATGTTTCACTGTAAGCCATTCTCCTGACTTGAAACTTGAAAATTTATCTCCAATTCCTATTTTTCTATCTATCAATCTCCATTTTGGCTTTTCCCGACCCTGACCAAGGTCAACGGTCAAGGTCACTCTCTACCTGCAACGGTTTGTCAACCTTAGTTCAAGTCATTTGGCTTCATTGTTGAACCACCACTAATAAATTTGTTTCCCAATTTATAGGCAGTATGCCAAATGAACCAGTCGTACCTCATGCCACAATGTTCTAGTTTTTTTGGCATGCAAAACTACGGTGACTTGTCACGAGATGGGCGTGTTCCTTGTTTGTTCGTTCCTTTCCACTGTGCTGCCACCAGCCGCGCTTAGGTCGTAGCGGCCTGATGACGCCTCAGTTGGCATGCTCAACCGACTGTCATTGTTATGGCCACTGTTATTGTTACATCCGAAGTTGGAGAGCCGAAATCTGCTCTACCAACTAAGGGGTTAGAAGACCTAGTACATGAGCGCAAGGTTATATTATTCAGCTTCAACGCGGCCTCTGGGGCGCCTGTCTGCTTCCAGGCTTAGTACCATCAATGTCTGATGTTCCTGCGCATGGCCAAACTTCTGTGCGTAAATGTGTCGTCTTTCGGCGTTTTTCTTATAAGGTCAAAAATCTCAACGGTTGCTGCCGTGACTCATGCAATGCCATATTTAGTGCGCTTGGATACACAGATGGTCAAAGTGAGCTTCCTTGCTGTTTAACCTTGAATGGTTCATCGGTTAGTTTCGTCCGCGTTGCAATCCCTTGGTCCTAGTGTTAGCCAGGACCAATGGATTATCGATGGAGATATCTGTTATCAACTTCCACGAGAGATCGGTAGACGGTAGTCTTGTAAGATCAACGAACATGCGCGAAACACGCGCAGACACGGGTCCATCATCAGCATAAATACGGCTATATCTGGATCGTTAGTCCCATGTCTGAATCATCGCCTTTTGGATGGTTCAGTGTCAGTCAGATACGTTCAATTTAAGGACAACGGGCATTACAACGGAAAAGGGGCATCTGTCCAAGGTACGTCACCAAAGTTAGAGAAAGTTTGTCGAGGGCCCCAGAAAACTTCTCATGCGTCCAGCTTTTGCGCAATTTTGCAGCATACTGAAAAGTCTGGGATATCTACGTCAATTTGGACCCGCAATTTGTTCAAGGAAGTCGGCTTGTCAGAATTCCGCAACCACATATTACCAGATTTCATGGGACTTTATTTCAATATGCCTTTAGATAACCGTGGATCAAAACAATTTCCGCGAGTAACAGCATCAGGAAATTAAGCAACCTCACTCAACAAATGTAGTTCGGGAGAGCACAGGACAGAAGAGGTGTACAAGACCGACAGAAATATTGATTGCTCCTCATGATGCAAGACTAAGTATTCAAACTAACCTTAAACGTGCGCGTTCAAGATTTTATCCGAGTGGGAGGAAAGTATTTTGCAATTTAATGTGCAGATACCGAATTCTGGAGTAGTGGTTTGCAGGAGCGCCCAGAGCTGCGTAAAAACAACAAACTAGCCGATGTACTTGGGGCGATAAGGGTAACCTTAATATACAGAAACATCGACCAAAATCTGCTAAGGGCTCCTACTTATAAGCTACCATGCCTCTGAGTTGCCTGCAGAATTATGAGAGAACGGCTTAACCCTAGACTATCAGTTGAGATCACGTGGAAGGAAACATTATCGAAAATTAGATGAGTTACAAGCAAATGACATTTTTCATCAGGCAACCAGTTAACAACAAGCATAAGGGACAGCGCATTTGCCCGTTTGGGAGGCTACAGAAACGACTGAATCTTACCCACTGAAAGGTGTGCACAATTGGAGACTCCAAAATCCGTCGAGTCGGGTAGATTCTCCGGGAAAGTAGGAAATGAGAGCAGCGTTTATGTTAATTTTCACGGGCTACCAACCATAACCTGTAGTCCATGGGGCTTGGGAGCAAAATATAGAATGGACTAGAGTTTGCCGGGAAAACTGCAAGCCGATAGGCACCCTGAGGGTTCTGCGTTTTGTAGACAGGCAGCTTATGAAATTCGGTAATCTTCCAATCCGTGATGCTAGTTTTCTACGGTTTAAACAAAGAACGAAGGAAGTTGATAAGTTAATAGGTAAAACCTGGGTAAGGTGCTAATTTTTAAGAACCCTTAGCCATCGGAAGAAGGCCATGTGAGTTATCCATCCAAGACAACAGAAAAAGAGTCAACCTTCCATTAGTGGGGCTTCCCTGATAGTCTCAAGAGATTACATGTCTTAAAATACTTCAATAAATGGATATCTGTAAATTGCAAGATACAAGAAGATGCTAAAAATCCAGTGTGAATAATGTTCAAACTCAACCAGTGGATGGAACACGGTCATAGTAGTAAAGTCAGAATGAATGCAGAATTAATGCTAGTTGAGATTACCAGCATTCCATTGACGTGGGGCAGTTATATGAAAACAGGCATGGTATAGCACGTAGATGCTTTTTCCTTAAATGACATGATCAGGTGGTTGCAATCTAAACACGGCAAACGTCGAGATATTAGCTATGTGAAACACAAGATAGATGGAGAAGGTATACCGCTAAGTTGAACCCAGAGCAACGGAAGTAGTGTCCCCATGTCACATTGTAAAACTTTACGATTTTCGACTACACTTGACACTGTTGCACGAGTTGAATGACCTTGAACTATTCAGTTAACAAATCACGCCACTAATAGAAAAACAAAGATGACAAACCGCAATTTAGCTCAGAGTAGAAGAAGAGGGTTTCTGACTCAATAATTCTTGTCAACTTGACAACCAGCAAACTCACTGGTCGGAGTGCGAAGAGACAATGTTTCAGCTGACTAAGGCAGGCATTGGTCATACTGCATGAAAACGGGTAATAGCCCAGGAACAAACGGGTGGATTTATAAACAGAAGGATACAAAAGTGCGTCATGGGAGCCAGTAAAATTATGAGATAAATTTTGGCATAAATTCAGCGGATTAATTTAGCTTTGTGTGCACAATTAGCACGCCCGGTCGTAGGATATATTGAAACATGGACGGCAATCGGATGAAAGGATAACCCAGTAGATAAGCGTCTTGGGCACGTCAGTTGAGATTATTAGGGTAATTTTGTTTGGCCGAGAAATTGTGATACAATGGGACCAAGCTCGCTTACTGTCAATCACGCTTCAGTTCTATTTTAAATCGGCCGTCTCTAAAACTAGGAGACTCGCACCTCTTCTGCTTCGATGTCCCAGGTTTTCCTCTCCCGTAATTTACAGCTACTTACTCTGTGATAATCATGTCTCTTTGGTTTTGTCTTTCGACTGTTTTGTTGCCCGCCACGCTCAAGTGTATTGGCCCGATCATGCTCTAAGCGCTATCCTGCCTGAAATCCATTATTATTAACACGTTTCCCATGGCCACATCCACTTATATATGAAAAATTGGCCACAAACGTGATTCGGCAAATTATAGTCTAGTACCAACGGTGTTTGGGTGCAAGCTAAGTGCCGATGTGGTTAACGAGTTTTTTGCTCCAGTAATCCAAGAGTAATGCATCACGAATATCAGAGAATCGTGGTTCATAACCAGGTAGTTTTGGCGTGTCCGTGTGACATCCTGGTTACTTGTTTCCGTCGCGCACAGCCTGTGCAAGGTCGGTTGCAGAAGGCCGCTAGGTGCATGTTACATCCATCGGCTTTGTTGTGGCGGTTGACGAGGCATCACCGGATATCCTATTTTCCCGCTTTTTCGAAATTAGTCTCAACCTGCCAACGGACCGCTGTTGTGCCATTGTAATTGGCGGACATTGCGCTGAATAACTAGCATCGAGCAGTGCATTTCTAAAATCCTGCTTGCGAAATTTACCTTGGGTGTTGGAGAAAAGCCGGTGGGTGTTTGGCGATGAAATAGGAGCATGCACCGCATCTGGACAGAAGAATTTTTCCCATAATAAGCTGGATAAGTCAAATATCAAAGCGGTGGATTGAACCTACTGATCACTTTAACTAACTGTCAGCACGCTTCTACTAACAGAATCTTGAGATGAACCAAGTAATTTGTGAATGGCTGGCAAGCAGCAGGTTGAGACTTGTGGTGTGACTGTCGCCATCCACAGAAGTCTGGTAAGGATGTCATCGGCTACGGAAAACTACAGGCCACGATGCTTCCGATCTCAGATTGGGCTCAAAAAGTTTGACAAAACTACTGGCTCTGTTCATCAAGCATGTCACGAAGCATGGCGCACTTGTCTAGTTCTTGTGTACAGAAGACGAATTGTGTTATCTGGGATATGTAGGTGCACGAATAGTGTAGCGCGTTATTAAGTTATCTGTGGTAGCTTTGCGGTTGTAGTGGTCTGTCTACTCAATAAGTTACTTTTCCAGGATTGCGTGGCAGAGGAATAATAATAATAACGCTAGATTGAGTATTCAATAATAAAGAGGTCAGATGGAACAGACTCACTAATAACTGTTCTCTTTAAAATAGTTCGTCGTTAGCCCAGGTCGGTAAATAAACAATAATCCAATCACGGTTGTCCAGGGGTCTTCTGAACAGTTCCCACATATAATATAATAGATTCCAAAGATAGTCTGAAATGTTTTGGTACCAGAGTTAGTACATGAGACTCGCGAATGACCGCTGCAAGCGCGAGTGAAATCAGAAGAGAGAGTCGAAGTACGTGACCACGTTCGTATTGCGTGAAATTGTACAAGTGCGCGGTTTTGTAGTTTTTCGTATTCAAAAAAAACGATTATGCAAATGACGTAGTACTTAGTGTTATAATGGAAGCAAAAGAAAAGCTACAAAACACCACACTACTCCTCCACTAGAGTGTTGGTCGTGAAATGAAAAAACGCTAGATTAATGAGAGTAATGGATAAAAAACTTGCTCACTTCAAGTTTCGTAATCAGCCAAGTGCTGAGTGAAGTGGACGCGTCGTCCGGAACGACTATTGGAAGAAGTGAGGCTCTCGGTAGAGGTATCTTGGGTAGGTGCGGGTGTTGCTCGGATGTCAGGATTGCTCGATGTGGTCGTGGGTGCTTCAATGAACGTAGGCTTCAGGTAATCAATGGAGACGGTATCATTTTTTTCCGCTTCTCTCTAAAACGAAGTATTTGGAATAAAGTTCAGTAACCCTGAAGGGACTACCATCAGTCTTCAGCTAACATTATTTTGTTTGCAACTGTATCCAGCTCGATCTGTTTTCATGTTGTAGATGACAATGATTCTTGAGACGAAATGGATCCTTGAACAGCTAGAGTATCTTTGTTGTCTTGTCTGTGACTGCGAATATCCTGCAAGCTATGCCATACTTGATTGGGTAATCTGCTTTTCGAGACGCCCTGATCTACAAGCCGCCGTGAAACCCAAACTAGATAAACTTTATGCAAAGCGTATTCGACTAATTCAAGTCCATTTGTGGGTAAATCCACCTTTGATTTTGTTTGATTTAATAGAGTAACCCGTGATGATAGGTCCGATAATATTCGTCCTTGCTGCATGTTGCCCGCGCGAATGCACGGATGTAGAGCAGCCCACATCAACATCTATTCGGCTTGTTGTTTAGCTATGATGCCTGTGATCCTTGACGTACGCACTTTTACAGATTTTACCTAAAATGGTTAAACCGAACTGTTTGATATCACTCAACGTGGTTAGACAAATTTCACCATAGTGCCTGCCTACCTGTAAGTGTTTGCACCCCAAATGTTTGCATCATGCGGAATGAGAACCATTTATTCATGTGATTCTGCTTTCTTACAACGACGGCAGCTGTATATCTGGGGTGATTAAACGTATACAGCATACTTAAACCGATTGCAAAGATTCTCCAAGTGAAGATGAACAGACTTCTTGGATGTCTCGAAGCCCACCTGTCCAGGTTTTACCAGAGCCTCCAAGGACATTGATTTGGTGCTCCAGCGTAGGTAAAATGTGGTCCAGCTGATGTTTTTTCACCAAGTTGTCTGCAATTCTTCCTAACCCAAAGTGACCCAGGCCAGACTGCTGACCAAACCAAACGCAGTCGCTCGAATTGGTTTAATTTGAAAATATAGATGCACAGATTGAACTACAAAGTGCTAGGAAAAACCAGTGCGTCACCGGCCGGGACGATGTGCCCACCCACATAAGCTATAACAAAACTGCCTTGTGGACCCAGCGATGACCTTCATAGTGGTTTGTATGTCCATTAACAGATAATCGTATGATGCGATGTAGACAGTTACGGTATGCTGTCTTCATCCCTCTCAGTGTGCATAAACTCAACTGTCGACTAGTGATTCCTTGAATTGGTGAGTTACTTCAGTGTGTCATATTCACTGTTACTGTTCACTCATTTCATATGAACACTGAATTCATATAATGAGGGCACACTGGACGGCCATTGTCGATCGATTGTGTTTGTGGTATAGGTTCGACGCTGGGCCGGATTTAAGGCCCAGTCACGGTGACTGAGAGCATGATCGACAGTTAAGCGATCCCCAATTGCGTGCAGTCCTTCGGTACGGTGATTTACACCTCTTTGTCACTCAATCCGAGATGCTTTTCAATGGAACATTCAGGGTAGTGGGTTGACCCCAGATTTTGCTTCAGCAATTCCACCTCCTAAGCATGTTGTTCTGAATCGCAAGTCAGTCTTGCTCCATGGAAGCAGGTTTGTCCTGAAAGGAACAGAAACTTCTGCCCCAAAGTCTAACTTTTGCAGCATTTGTACACTACTATGCTAGCTAAAAGTAGTCAACAATCAGCGTCGTATTTGTTCGCGGCACAAATTCAAGCGGTAACTGAGTGGGTTTACTTAAACAGTCATTTCATTTGGGGTGATTGAATGTATGTTTTTCCATAATCAGATGTCTGAACGAAAGAACCATTTAAGCATTATTTGTGTCCAGTCAACCAAGAACTGGATTTATCGCATTTCCCCACGTCCCACGTTTTACAAATTCCAGTAACAAATAACTCTGAAGAACATTACCATATCAGAGACTTGTTTCGCAATACGTCGTAATGTTTCAGATGAAAATAGGAGATTTTCTTGCTCACATACGTCCAGGCTTCCAGTGGTAAATTTTAAAAATTTACTGTATGATTTAATAACTAGTGAGTTATCCGTAGCACTTTTCAGCGCACTTTTATGTCCCTCAGTGGAGCTTGGACGCAACAAGCATCAGCTTCTGATTCGAAGAACATTAACCGGTCGTCCTCTTGGATCCTTCTAAATTAGCCTGAATAATCCCTTTCCGGTATTGTGTAAGTGAGTGTGATGCGGCAACCCAACTTGTTCCACACCGAAGAATGAAGATCAAATCTGAGGGAAGTAGAGTGGGTATCGTGTGGTGATCAATCATTCGCTAACAATACACAGTAGGCTGAAGCAGATATTTTTACGATACGTGGACCATCCGGATAGACAAGTCAACGGGATAACCTGTAGGGTTGGCCTACCTTTCCTTCCCACCAGAGGCGATGTGAGTGATGGTCACCGGGGATAGAGCTAGGCCGTTTGATGAATGGAACGAATCAATCAGTCCAATGTTGCGGTGGTCGGTCAGCCACTTCATTGACATCGGATACTATAGATTCAGACCCGCGTGACCATAAATTGTGCCTTAATTAGTTGGTTTATGAAAATTTTCAGTCAACCAACCAGAAAGAGTGGAAGTACATTCAAGAATTTGGCCGCTGTATAGCCCCATTCTATCGCATACAGTACTAATCGCCTTAATTAGTTGGTTTATGTAAATTTCCAGTCAACCAACCAGAAGGAGTGGAAGTACATTCAAGAATTTGGCCGTTGTGTAGCCCCATTCTATCGCATACAGTACTAATGGGGGAAAAGCTCGAGAAACCTGAGACCCGTTCGAGAAATCGGACCAAAAAACAAATTCGCTGTAGGTGAAGCTACAATTTTAATAGTTGTATGTTGCATATTTCTAAATGAACACTGATAGAAGTACCGTGACATGGCGTGATTGCTTCAGCACGCGGATTACAACGTTCGAATGAATACTTAAGCAGCGTGTGAGTACTGTCAAATGCGTTTGACGATCTCGTGAGACAAGCTAATTTGGCAAGATCATGTGACCAGTGCTATGTGATAATTAAATTGCACTCATATGTAAGCAGCGTTTGTTAGTGCCAAACGGAATATGGTCTCGAAATTCAGGTACCCCTATCTTAATGAATAATCCACCCATGGCGCAATTGTCTGGTTCGCTCACTCCAGGGTATGATGGGTTCGAACTTTGGATGCGTTTTTAAGCAAATGGTGTGGGCTGTACACTGACAGCGTCTGTGAGGAACGGGTATCTTCTAGAGGGGCGTTCGATGGATCACCATTCGAGTCGCTTTGACCCTGTAATGTCAGTCAATAGGTACCATTAAACGTTGACCTCTAGCACGTAGTAAGATGAACTCATTAGATACTTCAATCAACTTTTCTGGACCAGATTGTTTTGATTTAATGACCCAAATACATTTGAAACTTGTCAGTCCTGTGCACGCAACGTGTGAGTTGGACGTTCTCGTCAGAATGGATAAATCATCAGCTACTTTGGATACCTCTGTCTTTATAGTCGTGTAAATTTGAACGAAACCAAAGACTTGACGTAAGAACTTGCAGCTAACACGTGTTCTCAGCAAATTTGAACATTTCAGTCGATCGTTGTAGGGCGTACAGTAAACGATGTGGAAACACACAGATGATCGAAGGACTGTAATTACGAACTGTCTGTCGTGACACCGCTGAAGAAGTTGTTCAGCGAAAAGGCGTAATACCGTAGTTAATCCGCCTCCATCAAAACACTGCAGGTTATCTCATTCCGTGCGTATGCCACTTTGAGTGGGTTATGCGTATTTTGGCAAATAGTGCACGTGTCGAGCATTTGGTGCGATTAGTTTTACTCAAGACGTATCTCAATCTGCCAGCAGCTAAACCGCTACTAGTGTTACAAATTTGCGAACCTATCTAGTTTATAGGAGAGCAAAGCTCCAGCAGGGAACACCTGTGTCCAAATTTGAAGGTTTGGTGATCGAATGCTATGTTTCGGTTGCGTAGGTCGGGAAAAGGGGAATCGTCAGAGGACATCGCCCTTGAGCTTTTGATTCCAGATTTTGGCCAGCAACATATTCACAAGATTCAGGTTTTGACGCGGACTTCTAACCGTTCGACTACTGCAACGATGAATACTACTAATAAAGCATGTGAGTAGTTTCTGGTCTCATATCCAAGCTCTGCTCCCGCAAACGATAAAAGGTAAAGGTTGCTAGGGGAAATATGGAACCGCTTTTCAGGGTCCATTTGTTACTGGTCAGTGTTCAAAGAATGTCTGGGAACGTTCAAGGGGACGCTTGGGAATGTTCATGTTCCAAATACTTTGTACAGATGAAATGTTTACTTTCGTACCTACTGGCTAGTAACCGGTTGGTTCGTGTTGGCTCCTATTGTACTTCGCCGCGAAGAGCAGTCCTCCATTTACCGGGACTATAAGCCAACAGAACGGTGCTCGAGGCCACTGGCTCGGCGGTCTGACCTACCAGGCCGCGTGGTACTGGTCTGGCCCGAGTGCGCAGGAAATGACAGGTTTCCTTTGCAGCCGAAGTGGGCTCAGTCATTTTCTGTTTTATTTTGACCGTGTTGTGTAATTCGCCGATAATCTTGGTCAGCAGATTGGCAGTCAGGATGTGCAGTTCTTAGAGCGGACATTTTCGAATCCGTTCTTCCTCTGGGGAAGGTAGCAACGCAACTTTCATGGATAACGGGTTTGTTCACTGGCTAAACGAGACGCGTTACCATCTTTACATTCCTACCACTCCTATGGTTCTAACCTTGAACCGCCATTCAGTTCAGTAATTCAAGGTACCGGAGTCTACTGCTGTTTGTCTGACTGCCCCCCACTCAACTTCTTGGCATGGTTAAGGCTCGCCACTAAAGCTTGTCGACGTAACCCACAGGATCATTGTGGCACTGGAGACCAACCACCTTGTCAAGGTGACAGCTTTGAGTCGAGATTTAAGTCCAGGGAGGGACAAAGTGACAGAAGCACTGCAGTTCATGTCCGGAGAGGCGTATCGTATGAAATGAACTCATCATTCTGCATCAGTTCTAGGTGTTAGCAGATATTTTAAAGGTTGTACGTTTGAAGTCTGACGGCGAGCTCTACATGAACGGGTCTTGTTACGTTAAGATAGAGATTGGAGATGAGTAAATTCAGTGGAAACTCGACGATGAGGCTAACTGCCTCAATGCTTCAGATGGAACCTATTTCGTTGCACATGGTTGGACTTATTTGCCTCACCTCATACAACTGAATTTTTCATCATCTTCACGAAGATACATGCACCCCTAAACAGATAAGCATACCGAATTCGCTAAAGCCGTGTGTGTATGTGGGCTTGTTGATGCACTGCAAAGCGTGTGAGAGCTACCATCCATTCTTGTCGCCTACCTGGAATACACTACTCATAAAGTTGCTGATCACCCTTTGCTACTGCACGGCCTATTCCATTTTTCTTGGGACTTGTCAGGTAGGCGCAGTTTTCAGGTTTAAACAAACCTTATTTTCTACTTGAATCCACATTGTACGCAATTCGAGAAATATGCTTTTTTCGAACGTTGTATCGAATAGCGGTCTTTGGGCAGCATATTCAGCTGTGGAATAGCATAAACGAGACATTCAGCTGAGATTGAATTGTGTCTCTCTTTAGAAACCGAATTAGCTTGTAAATGGGTGTAACTGTCGAATTCCACTCTGGTGAAGACATACACCAAGCACTTGGCAGGACTACAATTAGATGTACCTTGAGCGGCCTTGGTCGTCATCTTCATCATCAAAGAAAGCAACATCAGTGTTGACACTGATGCTTCATTGCCGTACAACCATTAGATTTGTCTAGCATTATATTTATACGTAATTATATTAAAAGCTTAGAGTGAAAAGAAGAAGGGACCCAATGCTTGTCTATGGCAAGCATTCTGAGGTGCCTACACCTCAAAACGGTCAATCAGGAAATCTGGAAAGAAACCGACATCAATTAGCCGCCATTTCCTGCAACGTCTCCAGCGAAGCACAGACGGGGTCACGGGGTCCCTGTCTTGGAAGGCGTGCAACACCAACAACGCTCAAACTCTTCGTGATCTCCTTCACACCCTTCCGCCAAGTCATGTGCTGTCCACCTCGTGGTTTACGCCATCCTGAAGGAGGCCCGGAGAGAAACACTCGTCCCGGTAGACGGTGTCTGGGCATGCGTAGCATATGACCGAGCCATCGTAGTCGATGATGCTGGATGTTTTCCCGAATTGAAGTAACCGCAGCACAACCAAACATCCATTTTATAATCACTTCGTTACTAACACGCTGACGCCATTCGGAACCCGCCACGCTTCTTAGGCATCAGTGGCCGAATACCTCTGTCCGCAGAGGCCATGTCTGGCACCCATACAACAACACAGCCCTTACGGTAGCCTGGAACACACAACCCTGAATATCTAGTGAGAGTGAGTGAGTGTCTTTTCGACGCCACAATTAATGTAAATTAGCAAACGTGGTTCAAACCTGTAAGATTCTTGCACTGATTTCATCGGACACACTTCCGTCGGAGCTAATACAACTACCGAGGTGTGTGAAGTTTCCAACAATCCCTAGTGATTCTCCTTAAATTGCAAGGAATAGGTTCAGGAGGCTGTATGTTCTGAAGAAGGACTTTGCGCCTTGAAGGTGCAAGGCGCATGCCAAAAGATGGTATTATGGTGGTCGGTCTATTCAACAGAGCTTGTGCTTCGTTTTGGTCTTCAAAGACGAGGACGATATCATCTGCGTACTCCAAATCGGCAAAGCTCTCACTAGAATCAATTTGAACACCGGGGTTTTGACGTCTTCGTTCTCAGCTACAAGGTCTCTATTGGCAGTGAACTTTAGGACTCTAGGTTCTTACACATCTAGGGATTTCTCCAATATTTTAAATATCATTTCTACCTTTGTGCAAAAGATTTCTTCCCTTGGAGAAGACTTAGTTAGCTCCAGTAGGGTACAGATTTCCAACTGCCCGTAAACCGCAATCGGCGACAGGTTACGAATGTGCATATGGCTTTTCAGTTCCCTCCCTCAGTCTGAAAGCTGATCCCATTTGCAGTTATAATTTCGTTCTGTAAGTAAAGCCAATCTATGCTGAAAACTCGGAAGGACCACACAGGTGCTTCATCCTTAATTGGTATCGTTAGTGGCGGG